>NC_087070.1:54043841-54100091 GCF_963678635.1 Symsagittifera roscoffensis
AGCTAGAAGAAAAAAAATTGACAAAAAGTTCTTGAATGTAAAATCTCAAGGAGTTTGGTAAACTTTTGAAAACCATAGAAAAATAATTTGAGTATAAATCAAGACAATTAAAACCAATCACTACGAAGTAGACCAATCAAAGGCCATTTCTATATTTTTTTCTTAGACAGATGTTTATGGTGATCGACAGACTTCCGGTGAAAATGAACGACTACTATGTAAATATAGAGAAAGAACTAGCGAAACATTTCTAACTGCTAATGGTTTTGGAAGCCGTAAAAACAGTGACCGAGTCAATGGTCTTTGAAAACAAACCAGTGACAAGTGGCTATTCGATGTTGGTGAGACCATTTCAAACAATCTATCAGCTAAAAGTTACGTCGCACGCATATTTGTTCGTTGTTCACACAATTTTTTGCAAAATTTTATTGACATGGTTTTCGATATCCTGGACATGAAATCCTGAAGTCATACCTTGAAATTAGATACAAGTATATTGATATTGAAAAACGTTTCCACTATGGTTATTGTTTGGATTTAGAACGGCATTTTTTGTATTATTTTGTTTTTGATTAGCTGAGTGAAGCGCCCATAATTGGTTTTTGTTCCGACCATTTGAAAAATGGGGAGAATTTTTGATTCGAGAGCGTTTTAGTTCTTTTGTCTTTTTTCGTTTTCCACGCAAGATCAGTGTGACAAATAATTATCGGAGAGAGTTGAGTGATAGATCTCTTGGAACTGGCGTATTCATTTACACTAGCAAAGCTTGTGTTATAGTATGATTTATCTTTTTTTTACATGTAAGTCGCAAATATTGTTGCGACGCAAATATTTTTGCGACAAATTGTGTTCATTTTGAAAGTGTTCTTTTTGATCAATAACCTGCTATTAAGTACAGCCAATGCTAAGGATAACACAGACTATTATATTGCAAATAGCACTTTAGCTTCAAGGTATCATGGATCTGTAGCGTAGTGGTAGGGAAGGAGATCCGCAACAAAATAAGAGGGTTCAGACCTGGGCAGTGTTGGATGTTTTTCGTGAACTTTTTCGTATACTAGCTAAAATGCGTCCGCCTTATAAACTGAGGCATATTAGTCGGTAAATTTCTTTTTTTTTCAAATTGACTGGTACTGCTAATGCGTCATAATTGGCTTGCGTCACCTAGCAATTATGTGGACTCATAATTGGCGTGCGTCACTTAAGAAATTTTGTAGACTCAAAGTTTTACTCATTCAGTTTTTCCCCAGTAGCGTTATCGGTCATTTTTTCGCTTGTGTATGCAAAGTGCAACTTCGCCTGTGTTTTGTATATTATAATAGTTTTTGACTCTTGATAAAAAGTTTTTCAGCTTCAACAAAGTTTTTACTAATTTTTTTTCAGATCTCGTTCTCATTAGAAATGTTTCAATTTTTCATCTTTTTGCAGGTATTTAACGATGTCGATTCTAACTGTCAGCGCCCTGATCGGAACTTGTCTCTTTTTCCTTGCTAAACAACCCTACACATCAGAAAAGCTATCTCATCGCATCTCAAAAGGAGCCACGACTAGTGTACAAACAGTCACTGAAACGATTCGACTACTCTCTGATTTCAAAGCGATCTTACTCATAGTTCCGTATCTTTACACGGGTGTTAATCAGGTTAGATGGAAACTTACCCTACTGAGATTTTTTATCTTAATACAGGTACAAGTATGTTAGTTGGGTCCCTAAGGTGTAGATGGGTCCCTGAAAAAAATGAAGCTATTTATAGAAATGGGTCTGTAGCTATTTCGGAATTTGCTTGTAATACATTTGCTTTCCTCCATTTTTGAGAATGACGGTGCCCCTGAATGCCGGGACCCATTTTTCAAACTTGGTTTGCTTAGGGACTCAACTCACATACTTGTTATCCCAATAAAAAACCTTCCTTTCAACATTGCTTTCCTTTATGTTCACTCTACAGGATAATCGGTCAATGAAAATTTGGATATCGTAGGAAAACAGCACATATTATAACATGGAATAAGTTTCCGTGTAAACTGCTTCCTGATAAAAACAAGAATAGCAAACGAAGTTTTTCGTGACAGTATGGATTAACTAAGAGCATCGTTTTTCATGACATAGGGTACGGCAGTAGTAGAGTTGATTGTCCTTTTTTTCTTTCAGAGCTTCTTCATGGGCATTTACGGAGCGTGTCTAGGTCAAACTGGATACTTTGGGAGAGACGCCTACTGGCTCGCAGGAATATCTGGCATTTTCATCGGAATTGGCCAAATTGTGGCCGCTTTGTTTCGCATTCTCTTCAGCAGACTCGATTTTTATCGCCACCGGAGCCAGAATTATTTCTTTAAACTTATTTACATCTTTATTGCAGTTTCAGTTTCGTCTTTATGCAGTTTGTTGATATTTTTATTTCTACCAGATAAATCGCCAATCGGGAAAACAGACGAACAGTCCATTTTCTTGCCGAATAAAATCATTGCAATCTTGTGTTCGTTTATGCTTGGATTCGCAGACTGCCTGTTTCAAACGGAGATATTGAACGTGATTGGAGCAAAATTCAATAAATCTACTCCAAGTGCGATGGCGATGTATTCGTTCTTTCAGGCGATAGGCGGAGTGTTTGTGTTCTTCTACACAAATCATCTCTCGTTCGGTCTTCGTATACAGGTCAGTATTGATGAGCAGGTCAAAATCTGGTTAAATTTTTAAGCTTTTGAAGTTTTTCATTAATATTATCAAAAGCGGATTCAGGGATTCGACCCCAATGGTCCTCCTTTGGTACTATTTTAAGAAATTGGTTGACCCTAAATTTTTTAAAGGCGTAAGTATAAACGTATTTTTAGGCGCCAATATAAACTAATTTTTACGCAATTTTGTGGTCAATTTTTTTCCAAGTGTCGAAAATTGTCTTTTTTGGTCTGTTTTTTTTTCAAAAATTTTGCAGAAAGTTTTGGTCAAAGTAAGATCTTTATAATGATCTGAGAGAACTCAGAAATCAATTAAGTCGACCTAAAGAAAGAAGTCGGCAAAACTTTTTTGAAAATTGAAGATGCGGCTAATTGAAGATGCAAAAAATTAAACCTTTTTGAATTGCCTACTCTGTTAAAAGGAAGGCAAGTTTCACTATCGATCAGCAAAAGTGTAAAGATCACGAAAAAAGTGATCGACTATGTCGAAAGGGAATTGATTTAAGTTTTCTCAGCGGAATGAAAAAAGTTACCTAATGATCCAATTTGCACAAAATGGGTTTATTTTATTAAAAAAGTATCAAGCATAATTTTTTTGAAATTCGAAGAGCTTTACGGGCATATACTTGCTTCTTTGAACTTCAAATTTATTTTTCAAATGAGTCAGTTCTTTTTTTGTTTTCTTGCGGTTATTGACACTTCCGTTTGTCACTTCCGCTCATTTCACGTAATTTAGTTTTTTTGTTAAGTTTTGATTCGAAAATCCTACATTTTAATTGAAAAAAAATGAACTCGAACGTAAAAACTTCGTTTGAAACTTTTAATTTTACTAGATGAATGCTTTTATACGAAATAGGTTAATTTTGTTCCAGTCATCTAAGTCCTTGGGACTCCAATGCGTTTTTTTCCAAGCGAATCCAGATCTACTAATAAACATCGAATGGGGTCAAGTGATTTTAACATGATTGATAGATTTGGTTCTTACTTGTACAGTAGCTGGCTACTGTTGTTTTGGTTGTAGCTGATTCACGCACGTAATCATCTTTGTTTAGGTGTCAATCATGGCGACCGGCTGCTTTTTATCACTCATAGTGTTCTGCATTATTGCGAAATGCAAGAATGAAGAAACAGAGGAAGAGATGAAAGAAAAGGGAATTGAGTTCACTGAAAATTCCAGTCTGAACAACTTATGGAAACAGTTGAACTCTAGTGATGAACAAAAAGATGAATTTGACGAAGGAAAATTGCCACAAGATAATTTTAAACAAAATAATATTCTCTCGTTTGATTGTTGAAATTCAATGTTATCTTTCTTAGTTTTGAACATCACAGATTAAGTCTTTAATATTTTGCCTCCGAGATTGGTTTCTGACGTCGGATTATTCAAGTTCAAGAAGTATAATAAAACAAATCGATTAAACACTTAAAAACTACATTTGGCCAATGAATTGTCAACGATTAGTCGAAAAATTATGAAGATGCCATCAAAGCGACCGCAGTCTTATGGAGTCGATCCATACAACTCCTGCATTTACGTCAAAACAATAGGCTGTTTGGGTTTACACTGTGTTTGCAAGAAAGCGAGTGCTTAAGTTTCTCACTAACAAAAGAAGGTACAAGTGTGAAAGAAGGGTCCACTTAAAAACCGAATGTGACAAAGGGGAGCAAATCACTAATTCTAAGCAAATGTAGCTATTAGTTAAAACTACGGAGGCCGATCGATCGTTTTCAAGACTTTTTCTCAAACGCCTGCATCATTCGCGCTAAATTATTTGAGGCTTTGATTGATATCACCGAGACCATAAATTGAACATTTTTTAAGCACTGTATTTGTATTTGGGACCCTGCTAGTTTCTCCGGACCTGACTATCACATTTAAACTCAAATGAAATAGCTAAATATTTTACTAGACCAGTTTTTTCCCCAAACAAGTCGCTAATTGTTCCGACTTTCGATACGAAAGTAACGGAATATTTGTGCTCGGGGTGGGTTTTTTTCTTCAGACAAAGTTCGACTTTTTAACTAGCCATTTTTGACGGATTTTTTTTTATATCATTCGAAAGGTATTGTTGTCTTGAGCTCAAATTTGAAAAGATATTTCACCTGTGATCATTTTTCGTAAAGTTAAGGGGGTTTAAAGATTGCCATTTTGGCCAATTTGGGACAATTAACGCGCGATATATTTCGCGCTATTAACGCGTAAGCGGAGAGTTAATCCGTCTTAAAATCGTTCCAAATTAGTTAAAAGAAGCTTATTTGCTATAATTGGTTTGTTACAAGGAGCGAAATCTATCCTTTTTGTGTGGCAGGTGGGGGCATGATTTTCATTAAAAAATTTCACATTTTAGAAAAAAAAAAAATTTCTTTTGTTTTATTTCATTGAATTTTTTGAATGTTATTACTGCTCCATAAACCTTAAAAGGCAGTCGGAACATTCAGGGCTTCCCCCTGATAGGAGCAGTCTTGTTCATATTTACTTTTTGTTCCGACGTTCATAACGAAAGTACCGGAATGTTTGTGCTCCGGAGCTTTTTTTTCCAGACAAATGTCGACTTGTTAACTAGCCATTTTTGACGGAATTTTTTTTAATCATTCCAACGGTATTCTTGTCGTGAGTTTAAATTTGAAAAGATGTTTGAAAAGATATTTCTCCGTGATCATTTTTCGTAAGGTTAAGGGGGTTTAAAGATTGCCATTTTGGCCAATTTGGGACAATTAACGCGCGATATATTTCGCGCTATTAACGCGTAAGCGGAGAGTTAATCCGTCTTAAAATCGTTCCAAATTAGTTAAAAGAAGCTTATTTGCCATAATTGGTTTGTTACAAGGAGCAAAATCTATCCTTTTTATATGGCAAGTGGGGGCATGATTTTCATGAAAAAATTTCACATTTTAGAAAAAAAATCTTTCTTTTGTTTTATTTCATTGAATTTTTTGAATGTTATTACTGCTCCATAAACCTTAAATGGCAGTCGGAACATTCAGGGCTTCACCCTGATAGGAGCAGTCTTGTTCATATTTACTTTTTGTTCCGACGTTCATAACGAAAGTACCGGAATGTTTGTGCTCCGGAGCTTTTTTTTCCAGACAAATGTCGACTTGTTAACTAGCCGTTTTTGACGGATTTTTTTTCAATCATTCGAAACTTATTCTTGTCGTGAGTTTAAATTTGAAAAGATGTTTGACATGTCAGTTTTTTTCGTAAAGTTATGGGGGATTGAAGATTGCCATTTTGGGCAACTTGGGACAATTGTCGCGCGATATATTTCGTGCTATTAACGCGTATACGGAGATTTAATCATTCTTACAAATAGTTACAAACTGGTTGAAGAAAGCTTATTTGCCGTAATTGGTTTGTTATTAGGGGCGAAACTTATCACTTTGTACTTCATATATGGCGTGTGGGGGGATGATTGTTCCGACTGCCCTTGAACTGGTCACGAACAGTTTTTCGGTAAATGAATTATTGACAAACTGCATTTTAGACTGATACCATCAAATTTTACTGTCAAAATTTGAGTCGTCTAGGCAATAAATAGAACCAATAAGCTTGGGAGCGGCGTAGTGAATTGCATGCGTGCAACTTTAAAACATGCGCATTTAAAACAATTCCTCACTTTGATGCGAAACGCATCAGTTTGATTTTTAGCTGCAAATGTGAGAAAACTAAATCACTACTAATTGCACTAACAGTTGCATGTTAAGCGGCACGAATTCAAGTAGGCCAGTCCCCATTTGGTTTGCCCCGTTTCAATTTGCAATGATTTTGTTAGCGCTGGATCTATGGACACATTTAAAAATTTCGCGTTACTTTTTCAGCATCACATATAAAACGAGCAGTATAGATAGACTCGTGCCAGGTTGAGATATTGGTGTTGGAACCTACAAAGATTCACAGGTTGATCCCTTGAGTAAGTAAACATTCTTCTAGAAATTGGTTTGTTTAAAAAACACTTGAAAGTATATATTCTTTACTTTCTACCTTCGAAAATCGGTGCAAAAAAGGCTGCATCTTGTAGTGATTAAGACTGTTGATATATCAGCTCTGGATGGTTACAGATATAAGTTTGTTTTGAGGTGTCAAACTATCTTCAAACTAGCAGGTCAAGTTTTTTAGTTATCCAACTCGAAGCTGATTTTTTCTGCATTTGTTGGGAAAGTGCACCTTCGCGTATATCAAAAAATATGCTAACACCTGGGACTTGAACACGTGGAAGGAAAATAAGTGGAAGGACCTAAGAAGGAAAATAAGAGCTATAAGCAGCTTAATCAGGGTTGTAGAGAAAGGAAAAAAGAAAGAGGGCAAAGAAGATAATTGAGAAAAAATTAATAATCAAAAAGGATTTTTTTTATTTACAAGGCTTTCAAAGCTTACACTTTAGGATGCGAAACCAAAACCTGACTTGGCCTCTATCTTCCGGTCTGCCACGGAATGACAATTGTTTTTGTCGTTGAATAGTAATCGAAAACTCACGACAGCCAAAAAAAGGAATTTAGGTATGAAAATGATATGATCATAATAACCTGAGATTTTTAACCAATTGAAAAATATGAAAGCACGGAGCTCAAAGTATTATATGCATATGTCATTAACCAGTAATCAGTTTTCGTTTGATGGAGTGTGAAATTATCAATTGGCAACAATTAGAGCACAGATTATTTCGTTCTATTAACGCGTTCACGGCGGAGCAATCCGGCCCAGAAGGCGTTCCAAACCCATTTAATGCCACATTTTGGTCTAATCAGTATTAAATCAGATGATAAAATAGTTATTTTGTGTTTAACATAGCTTTCTCGATTGAAAGCTTTTGTGATTTAAGGTTTTTAAAGCCAAAACTAATTAGTCAACACAAAAATCACAAATTATAAAACAAACAACTTGCCTGAAACACTTCAATAGTAACTTAAGAAATTTTTTTTACGCATAGTACATCGCTCCCTAAAGAACCAGACCGCATTTCTTTTCCGCCGGCACAGGAATGTCTGGGCGAAACATGAGTTTTCTAAGTACAGAGATATTCCTTTCTTCGACGAAATTGGTCTTTGACAAAATTCCTCAAAAAATTGGTTCTGTAATTTCATTCAAGGTGTACCACATAGCCATAGACCAGTCGAATCGAGACGAAAAATTCCAAACATTAATTTGCAATTTCAAAGCGCGTATGGTCGAGTGGCAAATTCATTGGCTTCAAGATCAAAATGTCGGAGGGCTAAATCTCACGCCAGAATATTTTTGGCAAATTGGTCAAAATTTCGAAATAAAAAAAACTCAAAACCGTTGTGCAACTTTGAAATGGATTCTTTCGATTGGATTGAAAAAGTAGAATGTTAAAAAGATTACATCGGTATTTTTGCTCGTTTTAAATTGAAATTCTAGTTCTAGTCCAAATTGAAATTTTATCGAAAAAATTCAAGTTTCATTGAAATTTTTTGAGGTGCTATACAAACTTTTGGGAATAGACTGAACTTTGATGATTTTTGGATATTGCTGCAGCAGTTTTTTAGTAAAATGGAAGTTTCACTCGGGTCGTAGGCTGCAATTAAATTTAAACGGTTTTTATCAAATGTCACAATTCGGTTTTGAGTTTAGAGGTACTTTTTAACCGCCACACAATTTTTTAAATTAATATTTTGGCAACTCTCTGTTCATCCTGAAACTTGCCGATGCATTTTGGAAATGCTGGATGCGTTGCGTTCACCAGTTAACTAAAATTTTTGTTCCAACCTTCAACAAATCTATTGGCTCTCGGACACCCGGTTTGAACACGTCGGTAGCAACTCCAGTTGTCACTGTTGAATCTGAGTTTTTGACATGCTCCAATTGCCGCCGAGAGCAGACCAATATAGTTATCCTCAAATTAAATGAAGGTCGGGGTGGATTGTTGTAGGTCATTTTTTCTGAAGAATTTCAATGTAATGTCTATGTTGAAACAGTTCAAAGTCAAATGGGTTTTTCTTCTTTGTCAGGAAGCAATGCATATACAATGGTGATCAGAAATCTTTTGACTGATGCCTGTGTTGTGTACATCTAAAAAGAAACATTCAGCACTGCTGAAAATAGCATGTTTTTAACGGTCATGATGTCTTTTCTAGATATACACTACACGCGCTCAATTTGAAAGAGTTCTGATCACCATCTTTTTCGCGTTGCTTCTTGACAAGGAAGATGAATCCAATCAATTTCTTAACTGCTTCGACATAGACCGTGACTTAAAGCCTTCCAGCAGAGGAAATGCCCAAAACCCATCCCCCGACCTTCAATTAAATTGAGGATAACTATATTGGCATGGTCTCGGCTGCAATTGGAGCATGTCAGAAGCCCAAATTTGACAAAGACAACTGGAGTCGCCATCGACGTGTTAAAGCCGGGCGCCGAGAACGAACAACTCAGCTTAAGATTGGAGCGGCAACTTCGTTAAACTGGTGAACGCAGCGCACGCATCATGTCCAAAACCCATTGACAAGTTTCAAGATGATCAGAAAAAGGCCGAAATCCTGATTGACAAAAAGTTTGTGCCGGGTTAAAAGATTTCCTAACAAAAAAACTGATTACTGACTTTTAACAGACGCCTTTGAGAACTTTACGTGGTCAAATTGTTCACTGGAAAATGGAAAACTTTTGCCTGTAGGTTTCTGAAACCCTCAGAAAAAACTTCAATTTTGTACCAAATTTTAAGTTATTCAAATTATGTTTTTCTGTAGATTGCGCGCACAAATATTTGTAATAGAAAAATCTTCTGCAATTTAGTTGTGCTGCAGATTCTGCTTGAAATGAATATAGCTAATTCAGGAATAGAGCAAATTCCAGAACACTAAGCAAGTTCCACATATTGGGCAACGCTTACTATGCCTACTTTTTGAAGATACCGCCTACAGTTTGCAATTTCCCCTTAGAATTCCTCTTATAATTGCAGATTGCCAGACAGCCTATTTCTTATGCATATGAATCATTATTTTTTTGCGGATTCCTCATATCTTGTTGCAGATTCCGCAAATTTGCCTGTTTCTGGAGTTGTTTTTTTAATACACTGTTTCAGCTATTTGCTTGTGGAATCCAAAACATCAAGAAAACCGAAGTAAAGAAGCATCTATGCGGATTCAGCGACAAATGTATTTTAGGACGGAAACGTAATTCGTTAGAATTCTCAAAGCAAAGAATGTGGCTTCGTAATGAACCAGTCAACAGCGCCACTGAAAAATCCAGTCTAGGGAAGAGTAATGAAAAAACCTTTGCTGCCTATCGTTCAGTCTAGAGAGGAAAAAGAGGGAAAAACTCGCCTTGTGCGTCACTTTCAGCATTTTTTGCTTTTCAAAAACAATTTAAAATGTAAATTCCTGCGTTCTGGGGTGTCTTTACTGCTTTATTGTTCCGACTTTCGAGATGAAAGTAACGGAATATCTGTACTATTTGGAGTGGTTTTCGTCTTCGGACAAATTTCGATTTATTAATTAGCTTTTTTAATTATGTTTTTTAATAATTTATTCAAAAGATTTTGTTGTCTTGAGCTTAATTTTGAGCGAAAATTCCACCTGGGCTATTTTTTGTAAAGTAATGTGGTTTTAAAAATTGCCACTTTGGCCAATTTCGGACAATTAATGCGCGATATGTTTTGCGCTAATAATGCGTAAGCTGACATTTAATCCGTCTTAGAAATCGTTCCAATTTGGTTGAAGGAAGCTTATTTGCCATAATTGATTCATATGGCGTGATGGAGGATAATTTTTTTTACAAAAAACTCAATTTGCAGAACTTCTTTAAATTTTATTACAGTTAATTGTTTTATTTTATATTGCTCCATATAACGTAAAAGGAAGTCGAAACATTCAGGGCTTCACCCTGATGTGATCAGTCTTGTTCTGTAAATGCTGCTCTCATTGGCTAAATAATTTGGTACCATTGCTGTAGTTTTTCTGTTCATAAATTTTGGTTGGAAACAATTGATTGAGTAGTTGGCTCATTTGCTACAACTGATCTACTCTTAGAAGCTTTTCCGAAGTCTCGTTTCTTAAGGTAGACTAAGTCGAAGAAAACACCATGATTATTTTTTTATAGTGCTACTGTCTTGCAAAATGCGCACACGGTTATTGCATTAGGGTAAAACACATCGCCCCGAAACTGAGGTGTTTGTCAAAGTTCGATTTTTGAAACATACGTAAACATCATAAACAAGCGTTTCATTGATCTGATTTGTCATTAGGATTTCCATTGCTTAAAAGTACTCAAAAGACATAATAAGGACGCTGAAATTCTGCATCCTTAAGCACCAAACAAACAAAAAATAGTTAAGTACGTGTAAGTGATTTGGGACCTCTGGTACTTTTGTCTCTAATATGCTGCTCGAACAAACATCAGGCTTAATTGCTGGGCTTAATCGAAATTTTTTCATCTTTTTAATTTTTCTTATAGCGCAATAACTAGCCGGACTTTTTAAGACAAATTTGGAACAATTTTGCCTGCGCATTTTGGGACTTAATTTTCTGAGAAAAAGTTGTCGAGGGACGTATGATCAACGTTTCTTTCAACCGACTGAAAAAATTGTATCGTTGGCTGAAAGTTGTTTGAAAGTTTTTGTGTATAAATTTGAAAAGTTGTATTTCTAAACGCGCATCTTGGAGTAAATCGCTTGTCAAATCGGCTTGAATTGATTTGCGCCAAAAAAATGTACTTCTAATAAACTAGTCATCATAGATTAAAAATAAAAGGCACGCATGAAGTAGTCTCAGACCTTGTCAAAAACGCTTCGCAATTTCAATTTGGAATAATTAAGGACTGATTTTTGCTTGCAGTGGTAGATTTCTAAAAAATAGGCAAAAAATTTGCATATAAAGGATTTGATTCTGATACGAGAAGTCTTTTTTCTTTTTCATTCAGTGCACTTTACAAAAAGAGTGAAAAAAGTGATAAGCTATGGTATTTTTCTCTCCTGGAATTTGACTATCTATTGGAAGGCTGATGTGGGAACGGTTGTGGCAAAAAATTCGAGCTTTGTCAGTCGAAATTCAGACTCAAAAAAATTGTCTCAGTGTTGAGCAAACATTTTCCCTCTTTTTCTCATGTTTCAGACCAAAATTCACAATAAATTGTTGTTATCTCAATTTTGATGACCTTCAGTTAAAAACTATTGCCAATTTAATGGTTTAATGAAAAATTGAGTATTGAAAAATTATTCGCTTCCCATCATTGAGTCTAGTGCCCAAAAAGAGGGAAAGTTTGGGCTTGCGCGTCATTTATAGCATTTTTTAAATTTCAAATCTAATTAAAACTTTAAGTTCCTGCGTTCTGGGAGTCATTTCTGCTTTATTGTTCCAGTTTTTGAAATGAAAGTGGCGGAAATCTTGAAAAAATTATTCAAACAAAAATTGACTCATTAACTAGCCGTTTTTTAAAATATATTATTCAAAAAGTATTGTTGTCATGAGCTCAAATGTTTTGTTCAAATGTTCCATTTGGGATCATTTTTCATAAAATTATGGGATTGTAAATACTGCCATTTTAGCTTTTTTGGGACAATTAATGCGCGATATGTTTCGCGCTGATAATGTCTAAGCTGAGATGTTATCCATCTTAGAAATGTTCCATTTTGGTTGAAGAAAGCTTATTTGTCAGAATTGGTTTGTTAGTTTGAGCAAATTCTATGAATTTTTATTTTGTATGTCGTAATGGCGGATGATTTTCACAAAAATCTCAAATTTTAGAATTTTTTTTAATTCAGTTTATCACAATTAATTTTTTTAGGTAATTACTGCTCCATATACTTTAAAAGGCAGTCGGAACATTCAGGTCTTCGCCCTGATACGAGCTGTCTTGTTCTGTTAAGGTTTCTCTCGTTGGCTAAAAAATTTGTTACCGCTGCTGTAGTTTTTCTGTTCGTAAATTTTTGGTTGGAAACAATTGTTTGACTAGGTGGCTCCCTTGCTACAATTGATCTGCTCTGAAAGCTTTTCTGAAGTCCCGTTTCTCAAGGTAGACAAGTCAGGGAACTGAACATGACGTTTTATTATAGTGCCACTGTCTCGCAAAATGCGCACACGGTTATTGCATTAGAGTAAAAAACATTGCCCCGAAATTGAAGTGTTTGTCCAAGCTCGATGTTTGAAACATACTTATGCATCATAAACTAGCAATTCATTGATCTGATTTTTCATTAGGAATTCCATTGCTTAAAAGCACCCAATAACAATAATAATGAAGCTAAAATTATGCATCCTAACCTTTGGCATAAGCACCAAACAAACAAAAAATGTTTAAGTACGTGTATTTGATTTGAATCCTCTGGTACTTTTGTCTCTAATATGCTACTCGTAGAAACATCAGGTTTAATTGCAGAATTGCTGAGGTTTATCGAATTATTCCCCTTTTTTGAATTTTTTAACAGTCCAATTGTTGCCTAGCGCGACAATTAGCCGCACGTTTTTGAGATAATTTCGGGACAATTTTGCCTGCGAACTAAAGTTCTTGTACAATTGTTGCATTTTTTCTAAATGGGACATAATTTTCTCAAAAAAAAATTGTCAAGAGACGTTTGACCAACGTCTTTTTCAACCTGCCTGAAACTTTATCGTTGGCTAAAAGTTATTTGAAAACTTTATGTACAATTTTGAAAAGTTTGCATCTTTAAACGCGCATTTGGAATAGAACGCTTGCCAAATCGGCTTGAACTGATTTGAGCCAGAAGAAATGTGCTACTAATAAATGAGTCATCAAAAAATAAAAATTGAAGGCACGCATGAAGTAGTCTCAGACTTTACGAAAAAATGATTCCCAATTTCAACTTCGAATAATTCAGGATTGATTTTGCTTGTAGTGGTAGAATTCCGAAAATTGGGCAAAATAAATGCATAAGAATGCTTTGATTCTGATACGAGAAGTCTTCTATGTTTTCTGTTAAGACCACTTTACAAAAACAATGAAAAGAACGATAAGCTATGGTGTTTTTGTCTCTTCTGGAGTTTGACTACCTAAATGAATGCTGATAGAGGACCGGGTATGGTATCAAATTCAAGCTTTGTCATACGCAATTGAGATTTCAAACAATGTCTCGGTTTTGAGCAGAGTTTGTCCTAATTTTTTGATGTTTCAGACCAAATTTTACAATTATTTGCTGACATCTGAATTTTGATGACACTCAGTTAAATTCTATTGCCAGTTTAATGGTTTAATTAAAAATGGAGTGATGAAAAAAATATTCGCTTCCTATCATTCAGTCTAAAGTAAAAAAAAAGAGCGAATGATTTGGCTTGTGCGTCTATTTCAGAAATTTTTGCATTTGAAAGCCAATTAAAATTTCAAGTTTCTGTGTTCTGGGAAGTTTTTTCTGCTTTATTGTTCCGACTTTCGAAATGAGAGTAAGGCAATAATTCTTCTCGGTGTGGTTTTTTTTTCAGACAAATTTCGACTGATTAACAAGCCATTTTCTGACAGAAACTTCGAATATAATTTCAAAAGATTTTGTTGTTTTGAGCTTAATTTTGAACAAAAGTTCCACATTGGCTCATTTTTCGTAAAGTAATCGGTTTTAAAGATTGTCACTTTGGCCAATTTCGGACAATTAATGCGCAATATGTTTCGCGCTATTAATGCGTAAGCTGACATTTAATCCGTCTTAGAAATCGTTCTAGTTCGGTTGAAGGAAGGTTATTCGCCATAATTGATTCATATTGCGTGATGGAGGATAATTTTCACAAATCACTCAAATTTTTGGTTTTTTTTAAAAAAATGTATCAAGGCTAATTGTTTTATGCTGTTACTGCTCCATATAACTTAAAAGGCAGTCGGAACATTCAGGGATTCACCCTGACACGAGCAGTCTTGTTCTGTTAACGGTTCTCTGGTTGGCTAAATATTTTGAGACTTCTGCTGCAGTTTTTCTGTTCATGAATTTTTGGTTAGAAACAATTATTTTACTACACATAAAAAAACTTCTGAAGTCCCGTTTTTCAGGATCGTTTATGTCGAGGAAATGAACTTGATTTTTTTTATAGTGCCACAGTCTCGTAAAATGCGCACACGGTTATTGCATTAAGGTAAAACACATCGCCCCGAAGTTGAAGTGTTTGTCAGAAATTGATGTTTGAAACATATGTATGCATCATAAACTAGCTTTTCATTGATTTGAGTTTTCATTATGGTTTCCATTGCTTAAAAGTACTCAATAAGGACGCTAAAATTATGCATCCTTACGTTTGGCATAAGCAGCAAAAAAAGAGTTGTTTAAGTACGTGTAATTGATTTGAGTCCTCTTGTACTTTTGTCTCGAGTATCCTGCTCGAAGAAGCATTCGGTTTAATTGCAGAGTTGCTGGGCTTTTTTTGAAATTTTCCCCTTTTTTGATTTTTCTAACAGTCAGGTTATTATCTAGCGCGGCAATTACCCGAAAATTTTCGAGACAATTTTGGGACAGTTTTGTCTTTGAACCAACGTTCTTGTACACTTTTTGTATTTTGGCTAATTGGCCGCATTTTAGTACATAATTTTTTGGTAAAAAGGTGTAAACAGACGTTTGACCAACATCTCTTTCAACCTGCCTGAAATATTTTATCGTTGGCTAAAAGCTATTTGATTTTTTTTTGTGTATAATTTTGAAATGCTGGTGATTTCTCTAAACGCGCATCCTGAAGTAAAACACTTGCCCAGTCGGCTGGAACTGATTTGAGCCAAAAAAAGTATGCGACTAATAAAATAGTCATCATACATTAAATTTTGAAGGCATGAAGTAGTCTCAGACTTTGCCGAAAACTGGTTCGCAATTTCAATTTAGAATAATTCAGAATTGATAATGATTGCAGTGGTAGAGTTCAAAAAAATGGGCGATTTATTTGCATAAAAAAGTTTTGATTTTGATACGAGAAGTCTTCTATGTTTTTTGTTAAGATCACTTTACAAAAAGAATGAAAAGAACGATAAGCTATGGTGTTTTTTTTCTCTTCTGGAATTTGACTACCTAATTAAAGGCTGATAGGGACCGGGTGTGGCATAAAAATCAAGCTTTGTCAGTCGCAATTGAGACTCCAAAAAAATGTCTCTGTTGAGCAAAGTTTGTGCTACTTTTTCTGATGTTTCACTTCAATTTTCACAAAAATTTGGTGAAATCTCAATTTTTATGACACTCAGTTCACATCTATTGCCAATTTAATTGTTTAAAGTCTATAGTTATCCCGAATTTGTTCTACATGTTTTCACCGCCCTCCACTATAAATTTCAACAGAACCCTTTCAAAAACTGAACAAAAGTTTCGAAAAATTGAAACTGATTTTTGCCTTTTTCCGGTTTAATTGAGCAACAATCGGAGCAGATATTCAATTTGTAAAAAGCTCGTAATCAATTGGCTGATTGAGTTTTTTCAGAAAAAAAAACAAAAAAACTCCAGTCGACAAAAAAACGGTCCAGTCACAGCAAAATTGCTTCTGCCGAGTGGCTTTGATATGCAGACATTTTTCTCTTGTAATTTTGGTACCGCTTTAAAGCTTTATGAACCAGCAAAGAAATCTCTCGCAAACTCTCTGATCTACAAACACAAAAAAAATTATGCAAGGGCTACGGTAATTATTGAAATGAAGAATAAACAGAAATGGCAGCTATCGAAAAAAGCAAACCAATAAAAAAAACTGCACAAAGCAACGCTCAACATGATCTTGCAATCGTTGCAGACATTTATGAAGAACTGAACATCAAAATATCAGACAATGGCTCTGAAAGAAGAAGAATCGAAAAAGCTACTTACGAAATGGAAGTCAACACCTTCTTTTGAAATTCAAGCCTGAATTGTTGCGAAAAGAGTTTCTTCGCAAATCTCAAGCTCTGCGAAGTTCCGAAAAGTATCAAAATGTCTTTATCAATGATGATTTGACTTGACGCCTACTGAGGAAGCCAATCAGTATCAATTGTGAAAACAAAAACGAAAACTGGAAGTCAAAAATTGCATGAAAAAATTCGAAATTAAAGGAAACCGAGTAGTTGAATTCATGTGACTAGAGACGGAAAATTCAAGTTTTATCTTTTATTTATATGGAATCTTCTATTGACTTGTAGGAGTTTTATTTAATTTGAAAAAAGGTTGAAGATCCTGGACATTGTAACCTTACGAAACCCTACAATTTTTTGCCTAACGGAAACCTGGCTTGATCCAACAGTAAGTAATTCATCTCTTTTTCTAGGCCGTCCATTCACATGCATCAGTAGGAAAGATAAGTAGCCTGGACTTCATGCTGGCGTTTTGATAGTATTTAGAGACAATTCCGCTAAATATTTTGAAATCGTTTATGTACATACTGCATTTTTTTGCAAGCATCCTTTTTAAAATTAGCTCAATTTTTTGTTTGATCATTCTACTGGATCATTCTATCAATCGCCCCGTGTTTCTTCTTTTTTCGTCCTCCTATCGCTGGTTGAGTGGTCAGTGCGAGGGTTACTGATTACAATGTTTGATGATCTTTTGACAAGAAAATATGTTGAAACACTGCACCCAATTGTGCTCTGGGATTTTAAAATACCCGCTATTAGTTGGGATAATGCAACTAGCCGGCAGTCAGATGAGCAAAACTTGATAAATCTCCTCCTGAACGAATTCAATCTAAAGCAAGTTTTTTGAACTGCAGCACACAATCAGGGTAAAATTTTAGATTTAATTTTCGTTTCTCATGTTGAAGACTGGGAACATTATGTCCTTGAAGACGATATCTCAGATCATTACCCAATCGTCTTCTACTGAAATATTCAGCATGTTAGACCAATTACCAAAACAAATTTCTATAGCTTCGACTCATTCGATCATTCAGCTTTCCCGCAGCTTTTAAAAGTCGACCGGAAATTTATTAGGTCGAGTTTTGACCCGCAAATCAATTTCACTGCAAAATGGTTTGTACGGATTGAAACAGCACTGCATTGATCAATAAAACAAAAGCGGACAAAAAGCAAGAATTTCACATTCTATGACACCTCGAATGCTATTCATCACTTGAACATGCTAGAAAGTACAAGAAGTTGAGCTAAGAACATCGATCGAATTAGAAGCATGGAAACAAGGAAATCAAACGAAATAATATGTCTAGCTGAAATGGATCAAGTAGCGCTGCATTCACATTCGAATAGATAAATCACTAAAAAAGTTTTCTTGTGGCTCAAATTTTTTAACGCTAGAAAATCAATTCCGTCTACCATATTTCTAAACAGAATGAAAACAGTGACAGATTACGAGAAGGCTCAACTCTTACTTGAACTCGGTTTCCCTCAATAACGCAACAGATACTCTGACCAGCGAATTTTATGAGCATGTTGAAGTTGTTTTTAGTGAGGTGGTTTTTACGGTAGCGCACTTTCAAAAACCCCTGAGTAGCTTGACGAATACCTCGACAACAGTCTCTGAAAGTCTGCCTCCCCTGGAGATTATATCGTCTCTAGTATTTTTATTCCTTATTTAATCACTTTTTTGATTAAAAAATGGCCAGATATATGAAGTGTGCGTACTTCATATCATAAAACAAAAAGAAGAACTCAAAGTATTGGTAGAGAACTATCGTCCCGTCTGTTTCTTTACTGCCAAGGTTATCCCTTATTATTGAGAAAAAACTTTTTTGTCACACTCATTCTGTTATCAAGGACAAAAACAACGCATTTCAACATTATTTTTTGCATTGACACTCAAAATTGACACAAATATTAGTCTTCTAAACTATTTTTATCAAAATACAGACTGCAATGAAGAGGTCGAAATTGTTTATTTAGACTCCAGCGAAGCTCATGACACAGTAGATTTTCGCTTCTTCTTTTGAAGTTCGGATTTGATGAAGACTTCATCACTCTTTTGTCTTCTTGTCTACAAAATCGTTCGCAGAATGTAAATAGTGATGGAACAATTTCTGAATCTCTACCTATTACGAGCGGGGTTCCTCAAGGAAGTGTTTTAGGGTCTCCTTGAATTCTCGTGATCATTGACGTTTTGCTTGACTTGTCTGATTCTTCTAGCTGTTACTGTTATGCAGATTACACAAAATTGTTAGCAACAGGAATAAATTGTTAGCAACAGGATACACAGAGTCGCAATCTACAAGATAATTTAGTTTTTTTTAGCTACGATCATCAATCGAATTATAAGCATGCAGAATGAAATACATGTCTAGTTGAAATGGATCAAGTAGCGCTGCTTTCACATTCGAGTAGATTTACTACAATGAAGTTTTTTTGTTGCTCAAAATTCGAACGCTAGAAAATCACTTCCGTCTACCTTATTTCTAAACAAGTTGAAAGCAGTGACAGATTACGAAAAGGTTCAATTCTTTAACACTTACTTGAACTCGGTTTCTCTCAAAGACGCAACAGATACTCTGACCAGCAAAATTTATGCGCTTGCTGATGTTGTTTTAGTGAAATGGTTCTTACGTAGCTGATGTTCAATAACGCCTGAGTAGCTTGACGAATAGCTTGACAACAGTCTTTTAAACTCTGCCTCCCCTGGTGATTACCTCATCTCCTAGTATTTTGATTCCTTATTTGATCACTTTTTTGAGTGAAAAATGGCCAGATATCTGGAACAGAACGGTTTTCATACCATAAAACGACAAGAAGTCCAAACCATTAGTAGAGAACTATCCCCCGTCTGTCTCGTTACTGCCAAAATTATCCCTAATTCTTGAGAAATTTCTCTTTGATCACACTTTTTTTGTTATCAAGGACAAAAATAACGCATGTGAACATGATTTTTGCAAGAGACACAACAGTGACACAAATAGTAGTCTTATTAAACAAATATATCGAAATACATAATGCAATGACGACGTCGAAGTTGATTTTTTGGACTTCAGCAAAGCTTTTGACACAGTAGAGCTTTCGCTTCTTGTTTAAAAGCTCGTAATTTAATAAAGACTTCATCACTCCCTTGTCTTTTTATCTGCAAAATCATTCGCAGAAAGTTAATGTTGATTGAATTTTTTCGGAATAATCACCTGTTACGAGCGGCGTTCCTCTAGGAAGTGTTTTAGATCGCCTTTAGTTTCCCGTGCTCAATGACAATATGCTTGACTTGCCTGATTCTTCTAGCTATTACAGAAATAGGATAGAAATAGGAACAAATTTATTTTGAGGCCTGTAGCTTCAAAATAAATAAATTATTTTGAAGCAACAGGCCTTTGGCAATCAATTAAATTTAAAAACTGTGAAATGTTGTTTCCTTCATTTGAATACCTGGGACGAATTAAAGTTATTTGTCGGAAATAATGAAATTCAAACGGAGAAAGCTGTGACAGATCTTGGATTGGAGTTAAAAAACCATCTTGAAATAGTGTTGTCTTATCGCAAAGAAATTACTTAATGCAAGATGAGTTTTCAATAACCTGCGACATAGTATACTACAAAAAGTGCCGTCTTGTGTGAAGTTTAATTATTAAATATTTTTTGAATATCAATGATTTCATACAATTATATTGCGCGATTTCCAAGTCTCCGCTCATTTCAAAACTAAAACAGTGCAATCAACAGGGACTTAAATGGTCACATGGTGCGTTAGACTACCAAAAACTCCTAGAATTTTCAAGTTCACTGCCAGTTTCATATCATCTTATCAAAATTAATCTCGCCACAATTGAACTAGGACTGAATTGCATCTGTTTCGATCACTATTTTTCTTTTAAAGACTCAACGGTGAAACTTCGAAGCACACGTGTCTTAAAACGCAAATGAAACAGCGATTTGCTCATCAAACTTGGCAAACTCGTCCTACCATTACGATGTAGTTGACTCTGTGAACGATTTCTATCATGTCTCTAATATCAATAATATGGACCCGCCCACAAACTTCAGGAGGCTGCTACGTCAAGATCTTGTTTTGCGTTCCTTATTACAGTATGATTTGCAGAGAACTTCTCTCTGGTACTTGATGTGCCGATGCTGCTTTTGCATTGCTTAAATCTTTTTGCCATTCGTGGCTTCATATAAATTTATATCTTCTTCTATAGCGTTTTTTTAACAAATTTTTAGAATGTATTTATAACCCCATTTTGGACAATTGGAGTCTTTTACTACTTCTACTACTACTACTACTACTACTACTACAACTACTACTACTACTACTACTACTACTACTACTACTACTACTACTACTACTACTACTACTACTACTACTACTACTACTACTACTACTACTACTACTACTACTACTACTACTACTACTACTACTACTACTACTACTACTACTACTACTACTACTACTACTACTACTACTACTACTACTACTACTACTACTACTACTACTACTACTACTACTACTACTACTACTACTACTACTACTACTACTACTACTACTACTACTACTACTACTACTACTACTACTACTACTACTACTACTACTACTACTACTACTACTACTACTACTACTACTACTACTACTACTACTACTACTACTACTACTACTACTACTACTACTACTACTACTACTACTACTACTACTACTACTACTACTACTACTACTACTACTACTACTACTACTACTACTACTACTACTACTACTACTACTACTACTACTACTACTACTACTACTACTACTACTACTACTACTACTACTACTACTACTACTACTACTACTACTACTACTACTACTACTACTACTACTACTACTACTACTACTACTACTACTACTACTACTACTACTACTACTACTACTACTACTACTACTACTACTACTACTACTACTACTACTACTACTACTACTACTACTACTACTACTACTACTACTACTACTACTACTACTACTACTACTACTACTACTACTACTACTACTACTACTACTACTACTACTACTACTACTACTACTACTACTACTACTACTACTACTACTACTACTACTACTACTACTACTACTACTACTACTACTACTACTACTACTACTACTACTACTACTACTACTACTACTACTACTACTACTACTACTACTACTACTACTACTACTACTACTACTACTACTACTACTACTACTACTACTACTACTACTACTACTACTACTACTACTACTACTACTACTACTACTACTACTACTACTACTACTACTACTACTACTACTACTACTACTACTACTACTACTACTACTACTACTACTATAGACCGTCTCTCACGCAGTTCTTAACTGAAGGCAATACTTTACTTACTGCTGGCGGACAAAAACGCAAACTCAACTTTTTGATATTCCAACATTCCGGAGGAGAACAACGGTGGCATTGTTACTAAGGAAATTAACAATTCAACTATAACGCCACTAAAATTTTTTAACCAAAGCAAATTTCCTTGCGACAATTGCACTTTAATTGTTGTCGCCGGACATATCTTTAGCATCCCTTCTGCTTCTAGTATCTTTCAGTCGGCAGACCGTTCTAATTTTAGGATCAGCTTAACATTTTTTAAAAGTCTAATCTATTTTGAGCAGTAAAACTTTTTCTCTCTTAAAATTAAACTAACTACTTTTCAGAAAGTCGAGTGGCCAAATTTTTTTTAAAGAAAGTGAACAGGCATCGGAATTGCTACCCCTGCCGCTCGATGTAGTCGGAGTGGTTCAAAGCTTACGCAAGATGATTTCAGCTCCTGCTCGTCACCTTTTTACCACCGGTAGGCTTAGTTTTTTTGCCAGCTCTCCTTCACGAAGCTAAATCCCTGGAGGCGAAGAGAGATCGAATATGACTAAAAGACCGTTTTAACCGAAAACACATTTTTTAAACGCCTGAGTTTAAAATTTAATTGCTATGAGCAAAGAAAACCGTTGGCGAGACGTCCTCGAGACGTCTAGTCAGCGCTAGGAACCAAGCAAATTCTGGAAAAAGGTTAGCTCCTAAACTGAGGGAAGTCTGCGGCAGGAAACCTTCCAATTGTTTTTAATGGCAAAAAACTAGTTGTAAGCAAGAACATTTCAAAAGCTTTTAACATTCAACATGCGCAAATATGAAAACTTCAATCAAACAAGAAGTGACAACCTAAAAAAAAGCCTCGAAACTTAGCCAAGTTAGGTAATTAGTGAAGGAAATGGCAGTGAATACAAAGTATAGTCACTTATACATAGTCATATTACAAATTAGGGAAATTATAAACTAGTTTATGGAAATTCTTCAGAGCGTATTCGGGAGTCAAATGATGATGATCTAAGTAAATAACTTCATCGTCAGCTAATGGAGGCATTTCGCGGTCGGTGTAGTTTCCAAACAAAATGGATCCCAAATCCATGTAATTAAACTTGGGAAACATTTAATTTTGCATCTATCTGTATGTTTCATCCAATCTTTACCAAATTGGTATTCAAGTTTTTTGAGACATCTACTGGGGCTCGATGGGTTTCCTTTTTCATCTATAGGATGTTCATCTATAGGATGTGGATGTTCTATCACAAATACCGGTGTTGTATAATTGAAAACATAAGGCAAAAAGTCTAAAAAGACTTTTCGAAGTTGAGTTTTCCACTTTTCCAAATCTTCGCAGCCACAGAACGGTTCCTCGTTTTTATACCACATTTTATTCGTATGAATTGATCTGGAGAAGAATAAAGTTAAGTTTGGTTTTTTCTCTAAATGAGCGTAAAGTTTCAGATTTTCCTTTCTAACGTTTATCATTGCGTGATTTTCGAATCCTTGTGCATTTTCTAACGGCAGGTAAGGACAGCCGATTTTGGAATGGAATATGAACTCTTCAGAAATGTTGCAAAAATTGTGATAAAAGTTTAATGAATTCAGCCATGCATTTGCGTATGAATCACCAGCTATATAAATTGATAAACCATATTTTGATAAACGGTTACAAATATTTGCTTTTGTTTCATTTTTCGAATTCATTTCAGAGCGTTTTTCCGATAATAGGTTTTGAGCTGCGGCAATTTTTGGGTGATAACTTTTTTCACCTGCCTGCTTTAAGTTCTCCAAATTTATGTCGAGAATAGAAGACAACATGAAAGTTTGAGCTAAATTCAGCATTAAGAACACTGAAACAATTCTTTTTGCGTTTCTTCGCTCAATTCTGACTAGTCGAGAGACTGGCTCTTCCACGAAGTGCCACAAAAGCGTGGATACAAAGAATATTGCGGCCACGGTTACGAACGTCTGTAAAAAACCAAAATACAAAAAAAATCCAGTAATTTCTCCGAACTTGATAATTGGAACGTGTGTAACGTAAATTCCGTATGATAGTTTTCCTATTTGTCGAAAAAACGAGTTGTGGAAAACTAATTTTTTCAAAAACCCGGATTCACTCGATATTTCAAGAGTCAAAATTAAAGCAAAAGTTAATATTGTCATAATTATCCCCAAATTTAGAGTCGAAATTTCGCATAATAAAACAATAGAAATCATGAAAATTAAAACAAAAACCGATAAAATGTCGGCCATTTTTTGATAATTAATTTTTGTGAGGTGAGGTTTTTCCCAGAGCAGAACAATAATAGCTAAAATTGTCCCTAAATTCAATTGATAAATTCGACCAAACGTCGAGAAATAAGAAACCATTGGGTTATTATGATATAGTTTATATTCACAAGTAATGAGACAAAAAAGGTAAGATTGAAAAATATCAAAATGTGATTTAACTTTTTCTTCATTAAAGCTGAAGTTATATAAATAAACGCAGGAAAAAATGCGTAATATTGCTCTTCGGTTGAAAGAGACCAAAAATGTACGGCCGGACTCTGAGCCGCGCCTCTGTCGTTGAAATAATCCAGTTCCTGCTGAAGGCCGTACCAATTTTGATAATAAGATGATGAAGCTATAAAAGTCTGTCTGTGTTTTAACACATACTCAGGCAGTTCTAGGAGTCGATAGTAAAATGCGGTAAGTATAAGTACAACGGATGATGCGGGAAACAGGCGTCGGAACCTTCGCGCGTAAAAAACAGGGAAGTCTAATTTTCCGGTCGATATTATTTGCCGCAAGAGGATCGAAGAAATGAGATAGCCAGAAAGAACGAAAAAAATGTCGACCCCGACATACCCATTTGACATCAAAGGAATATCGCAGTGAAATAAAATCACAATCAGGCACGCGAACCCACGAAAAGTGTCGAGGTGTTTTCGATGGGCAAATTTTTCAGCTGAAAAGTTCTCAGAAGACATATTTGAACAAGTTTAAAACCAAAAACATGCACTCCACTTGAATCAAAAACGAATTTTTCTTTGTTTATCGCAGAGTAAGATTGTATCTTAATTACGTTTAGAAGCAATTTTTGTTTAGAACCAGAGTAAGATTGTATCTTAATTACGTTTAGAAGCAATTTTTGTTTAGAACCAAAAACATGCACTCCACTTGAATCAAAAACGAATTTTTCTTTGTTTATCGCAGAGTAAGATTGTATCTTAATTACGTTTAGAAGCAATTTTTGTTTAGAACCAGAGTAAGATTGTATCTTAATTACGTTTAGAAGCAATTTTTGTTTAGAACCAAAAACATGCACTCCACTTGAATCAAAAACGAATTTTTCTTTGTTTATCGCAGAGTAAGATTGTATCTTAATTACGTTTAGAAGCAATTTTTGTTTTAAAATGTGTGTATATCACATGGCTTAATAAAAAAAAAGTTTATGTAAAAGTTTTATGAACTTGGCAAAAAATTGAAGCTGCATAAAATGCACATATTTTTCTTTTGTAGAGAGAAGATGACAACTATTCTTCTTCATATCTTTTTTGTAGAGAGCAGATGACAACTAGTAATATACCAGCAGATACATAATACATGCAAAAGTTTCAGGTTGTAAAACTAAAATTGTAACAAAAACCGTCTTGAATATTCAACATGTAACCGACAAAAGAGTCAAAAACGGCAGAGCAGAAGCTGAGGTTTGGTTTCAGCTGCTTTGTCAATTTTCAAGTACCTAAAATACCCCAACCCGGTTCAAATGATTTGATGAAGTGGCATTTTCATAGCAGTTAGATTCCAAGCAAAAACTCTCTTTCTTCCTTCATTTAATACGTTCTCCTGAAGATTACAAAGGTCAAAGGTTTATTTATTGAACTCATCATAGGTAAAAATAGCATGAGAACGAAATTTTCTAGACAATTCAAGTGGAGCTTTGCAGAATAGTGATACAATAAATTATAATTATGCTTTATTTAATATGAAAACTGACAATTTTAAAAAATCACAATATATTTCCTCTGTTTAAAAAACTTTCTACAAAATGTATGGCATCATTCTCTAGCCTGAAAAACAAATCATTTAAAAATCAGTTTGCATCCTGAATTTTATATTTAAAAAAAAACAACCCACGCGATGTACTGATTTATAAACAATGGCAAAACTTATCAAAATTTTTAGATCAGATAAAATCAGATTTTTCAATAATTTATAAAACAAATTCTTTTTATGGCTTCCTTGTGACTGAAAGAAAAATGAAAAGAAAAACCAGTTCAACAGTAACTTGTTTCTTACATCGTATACAAATATTTTTAAAACTCACAAAAGTTCAGCTTTTTTAAGGAACTCGAGCTACCTGCACTGTTACAGGAAAAAATCATAAAGATTTTCTGTTGTACTAAAAATGCTCGTGAAGCTAAAAAATTGATGTGGAAACTTAGCCAACAAAAAATGAGCAAACTTGCAAAAAAAATATGTTTTTTATTAGAGTTTCTTCTTCTAAATAATTAAAGCTCCTGACTAGACTGGAACCCCTGACTGTTGCTTTTTCAAGCGTTTCGTCTCCCTATGAGACAAACAGGAAATTGAGTAGTTGAACTTTGATACGATCAAAAAACACAACGATCAAATCCGTCAACAAACTTTCCGGGAAAAATGTAATGATGTTGCAATACCTTTGACAATCGGCAGTATAAAAATGATGATGTATTTTGTAGTGAAGAACAGATGAAGCTGTTAAATTTTGTTAACAAAGTTCATTAAGATAAAAGAACTAACGTCCTGCTGCAATTCACCTTGTACAAGGATAAAAACAAGGCATGTTTGCACCAGTAAAACGCCTGAGTCTAACCCGAAAGTTAAGTTTTCAAATTTAAACAAGCAATGATCTTGTCATACCGCTTTCTGTCGAAGTTCATGATAAATTTCAGGTTCCGATGGTTCCGGTTGGCTGTGGCTATGAAACTGACCCCCATCACTTTCTGTAGGCTTTTCTTTACAGCGTTATGTACTCTCCCTCCACTTTTTCCGTCAGGCGATCCACTAGGCCACGACGGTACCAGTATCACTTCGTGGCTGGCTTCGAGTTGTTTTGTGCTATAATTGTCTGCTCCGGATAAGGCCGTCATCGTTGGTTGTGTTTTGTCTGGAGCCATCTCCTTTTTGTGGTGGCGTTTAGGATCCGCTCTGCTCAAGCAGTATTCGTTTTTATTGTTGACTACGACCGTCATTTCATTTTAAGCCTCCACGTTATGCTGGCCCTTCTTGATTTCTCTTGGCTGAGTTTCTGTCTTTCTTTTTTTTTCGTTTATGTCGAGTCACTATTGACTTTATTCTGTGCTCTTGTATCCGCGTAGGCTTCCTAGGTTGGTTGTTTCTCCTTTTTGTTTATTTTCAGAGCTGGTAGGACTGTTAGTGGAAAAAATCTTTGCGAAGTTTTGCTTTTTTCGAATTTATGATCTCCCGTAATATGCATTTGAAATTATGATCTCCCGTGCTTCTTGTATTTCAGGTTGCGGGCTGCTCTGCCTACTCGTTTTTACTGTTTGAGAGGACAACGTCAAACTCGTGGAAACTCGTAGTGGTTGTCGTTTTGCGGTGTTATCTTGAAACGAACAAGCTTTCTTCTCTAACCGATTCGCCTCTCAAAATTATTTCGACCTTTCTACCTCGCGGAAATTGCGGCTATTTGTTATTAATTCCTCCACCTCTCACTCTCGCAGTGTCCGGTATGAATCCGCCTTCAAACGTCTTGTAGTCGTTCCTCCGTCTCATTTCGGCTCTTTTTCCCCTGTTCTTATCGGATTGGCAATTTTCGGTTTGATTTTAGGATTAGTTTTTGTTGTCAGCTGATTTCTGAACTGATATTTTGTCGGGTCATTGTTTTTCGTTAGTTCTGAATGAATGCTTTCGGCTTGTAGTATTTGAAAAGCCTTTGATGTTTCAATAGTCTTGTTTGTTTAATTTCATTTTCCGTGCTCGTTGATTTGGTGACAGTTTTTGATTGGCAAATTTGTTTATGAAGGAGGTTGTCAAACAATTCAAGATTGGAAATAAACGAGTTAAATGAAGCCACAATAAATTGCTCGATACTGTAGTTGAATAACGCTAAGCTTACCCGATTTCCGGACCTATAGTAGTTCAATCTTGATGGTCTGTAATGACGGTAAAGTTTTCCCTCATATGTAGTATTCAACGTGTTCGATCGCCTACACGACCTCTAAAAGTTCCAGTTCAATCACTGAAAACTAAATTCTTGCCAAAATTATGTC
This sequence comes from Symsagittifera roscoffensis, assembly GCF_963678635.1. Lineage (NCBI taxonomy): Eukaryota > Metazoa > Xenacoelomorpha > Acoela > Convolutidae > Symsagittifera > Symsagittifera roscoffensis. The sequence goes on from NC_087070.1 coordinate 54,071,867, forward strand.
AAAACAATTGCTACACAGCCCTCATCTATAACGTGCTCTAGCACTTTTTCTAAGTCAAATGTCGTTGAATCGCAGAACACACCGGTTTCAAGGTTTTGGTTGAAATATTTGTTTTCATTTATCTTACATAACACTAGTTTCAAAGCCTATCGAAACGCGGTTGTATGTTCGTTATCCAATCTAACGTTTTGCGCTTAGCTGTGTTTGATAGCAAAAATCTTAGTGCTGATGCTGTTTGTACTAAGTTTAGTATGTACTCGTGAGGTGGTGTTTTGAATCCATAAAACTCTTTAGTTGTTTGATTTTTGTAGTTGGTGTGTGTTTTTATATTTCCTCCAATTTTGGATTATTGTCCTTAAGCCCTCGTTTTTTATGTTGTAGCCGAATCAATCTACCTGTTAACATGAAAGTTTGCATTTGCCGACCAAAATTGGCAAGTTTTCTTCATCTACTTTTATTAGGACTTTATTTAAAGTTTCTTTGTGTACTTCTTTTGACCCCTTTGTTTCAATTGATTTTTCGTCTACGTAGGCATATGAGTTTTTGCAACCTGTAAGCGCCGAGGAGATATTTTGCTTTTTGGACCCATTTTGATAATGAAATTGCATTGTTTTCTTGTTTCTAGATCCAGAAAGATTTGTGAATACGCGCATCGTAGGTCAAGTGTTGCGAATAGAGTTTGTTTCTTGTCTTTCATTTTGATGATTTGAGCAATATTGTCTAACAATCGACCAATGTTAGGTATCTGGTGTTTGTTATTGTGAAAAAAATAGTTGATTTTTTCGAATCTAGTGCCAATTTTACTGTTTGAGCTTGTTTTACCGTTATCACAATTGGGCTAATGATTTGTTTGTCTGAACATTTGTCAAGTTTTATTTGCTTTTTGCCTCTCAATTTTGTTTACTTCCATCTCTATTCGTTCCTGTGTTGGTACGCATCTCCTTTTCTGTTGTATTTTGGCATCCTTCATGAGTTGTGATCTCATTACATGATTATTTGATTTCCCATTTCTTACTGATAATTGTTTGAAAATTTTTTTAGCCTTTGTTTTTATGTCCGGATCCAATTTCTAAATAAATAATGAATATTTGTTGCATTTTGGCGTGTCTTGGACCACACTCATGCCGATTTGGGGTGGAATGTTAGTGTTTCGACCGACAATTCTCGCCTTTTGGTCATCTACAAGGATGAGTGGGTTTGACTGTACATTCGAAACTCCCCCCCATGATTCTATCGCAATGATCAGACATTTTGGAAAAATGATTTTACCGTTATAACAAGTAGGATTTCTGGCCGCATCTTCCGGAATGATGTACTTAAAAAATGCTGATTTATCATTAGGTCGTAACTTTCGAGCATTGTTCGCATTTATGAATAACTTTGGGCTTCCTGAGATTCGAGAGCCCCAGATCAGCATAAGGTTGGCCCGAGACCAAAAATGAGACCCATATTGGCATAAGATTGGTCTGAGACAAACTTAAACCCAACCATATGTTAAATTTTCATGAAAAAAAAAAACAAAACTCACATAAAAAAGGGCTGACGGTTTAGTCCAACCTCGCAATTTAACGAAACTGATCATCTTATTTTTGTAATAAAATTTTTACCGTTATAACATCCTAGGTTTCCAGCCGCATCTTCCGCTGCGGTTTACTTGAAAAGTGCTGATTTATAATTTGTACTTAAATTTCGTGCAATTTTTTTGTTGAGGAATGATACTGGGCCTCCTGGCTCTATGGGCTTAAACAAAAAAAAATTGTACAAAAGTTACAAACGAATGATATATCAGCAATTTTCAAGCACACCATTAGAAACCTAGCGTGTTGTAACTGTAAGCACATTGTTCGAAAAAGTCTGATCATTGCCACAGAAATGGGGGTTGGATTGTACTGTCAACCCCACTCATTATTGTAGTTGACAAAAAAGCGAACATTTTCGGTCGAATAATTCTGCCCCAGACCGGCCAAAGATTCGTCCCAGAGAAACCGAGACACAACCACACATTCAAAATTCACAAGATTGAAAACTTACATGGTAAAGGATTGACTAAAAAGTCCAACCTTCCAATTCTAACGCAATGATCAGAGTTTCGAAATAATGTAATTACCGTTATAATATGCTAGGTTTCTATCGGCATCTTCCGTTGTGCTGGACTTGAGGAATGCTTTGTTTGTAACCTTTGTTCAGTTTTTTTTTGATTAGGAATGAAATTAGTTCTATACAAACAAGAAGCCCATTGTCATTTCTCACCAAAAAAACTGCTTGAATATTACGACGAAAAGTTAAATCAGCAATTTTCAAGTCCACCACTCCGGAAGATGCGGCTAGAAACCTAGCATGTTATATCGGTGAACACATTATTCCAAAAAGTCTGATCAATGCGACAGAAACGGGTAGAGGGTTGGACTACACAGTCAACCCCATTCTTTATTGTAGATGACCAGAAAGCGAACATCGTCGGTCGAAACATTCTCGGTCGTAACAATCGGCATAAGTTTGGTTCAAAGTAAACCGAAACTTAATCAAATATTTAATATTCAAGAAAAAGGAATTTCACATGACAAAGGGTTGACTGTATAGTCCAATCCCCGCTTTTATCACAATGGTTTTCATCGTTATAACATGGTAGGTTTCTAGCCGCATCTTCTGGTGTGGTTTACTTAAAAATTCCTGATTTATCTTTTGTTCCTAAGCTTCATGCAGTTTTTTTTGTCGAGGAATGACATTGGTTTTTCTGGCTGTATAGGACCAATGTCATTCCTAAACGAAAAAACAGCACCAATGTTATGAACAAAGAAAAAATCAGGAAACTTTAAGTGCACCACACCGAAAGATGAGGCTAGAAACCCATCAGGTTATAACGGCAAAAACGTTATTCCAAAACGTCTGACCATTGCGATAAAATTATGGGTTGGACTATACAGTCAACCCTTTATCATATGATTTTTTTTTCATGGTTTTTCAACATTTGACGATTTTTCAATTCGTCTTGAACCAAACTTGTGCCAACCGTTTCGACCGAGAAGGCTTCGGCTGAGAAAATTTTGACCGACGATGTTCGCTTTTTGATCATCTACAATAAAAAATTGGGTTGACTGTATAGTCCAACCCCCAACTCTCAGGAAGTCCAATGTTATTCCTAAACAAAAAAATTCACAAAGGTTTCGAGCAAAAAATAAATCAGCCAACTTCAAGTACACCACTCCTGAAGATGCGGTTAGAAGCAGAGCGTGTTATATTGGCAAAATATCATACCACAAGGTCTGATCATTGCGATAGAATCAGAGGGGAGGCGTTTTGGACTATACAGTCATTCCCATTCTTTTTTGTAGATGACCAAAAAGCAAAAACTGTCGTTCGTAGCATTCTGCCCCAGTTTGGCGTGAGATGGGTTAAGACAAATTGAAACAGAACCAAATAATCGATATTCATAAAAAGAAAACTCGCATGATAAAGGGTTGACTGAATATTCCAACCCCCGGTTTCATCGCACTGATCAGATCTTTTGGAATATTTTTTTTCAACCTTTTAACATTGGCTTGTAACCTTTGGGCAGTTTTTTTGTTTAGGAACGGCATTGGTTCCACACAGTCAGGAATCTCAAGGTCCTTCCACAGCAAAAAAAGTGGACGAATATTGCGAACCAAAAGATAAATCAGCAATTTTCTAACACACCACACCGAAAGATGCGACTAGAAAACTAACATGTTATAGCAATAAAAACTTTATTCCAAAAGGTCTGATCATTGCGATAGAATCGGGTGGGGGGTAGTTGGACCCTGTACTATGTGAGTTTTATTTTTCATAAGATTTGATTATTTGGTTGTGTTTCGGTTTGTCTTGGATCACTCATTTGCCGATCTGGGACAGTGTTTCGACCGATGTTATTCGCTTTTTGGCCATGTACAATAATAAAGGGAGCTGAATGTATAGGTCAAGCCCCAAATTCTTCGCAATGATCAGAATCTTGAGATAAAGTATTTGCAGTTATATAATTTTAGGTTTCTAATCGCATCTTCCGGTTTGGTGTACTTGAAAACTGCTGATATATCATTTACTCGTAACCTTTGTGCAAATTTGTTTGTTTATGAATGACATTGAGCTTCCTGAGTCTGTCATTGAAATTATGTTCTCTATATTTCTTTTAAAATTTACTATGTGACGGCTTAAATCATTTTCTTGAATATTTGCTGAAAATTTGATTTCAAGTACTTTGGAGGTCGTTAGAACGGTGAAGTTTTCACGAGGTGTCTCTTCCCAGCCAAATACCTCACTTAGTACTTTTTGCGCAAACTTTGTCTTTTGCAGCGCATAATTTTAGGTTGTTTGGCCCAAATTTTCTCCCATACTTGTAGCATAATATGTTCTGACCTCCTTGTTGGTATTAACTACGTCTTGTGATGTAGTTTCCTCTCGGGTAATTCTGTCTGCCTCTCTGGTATCAACGGCCTCTTTGTTTGTTTTGGTAACCCCTTGTCCACCTTTTTCACGTTTGAAGCCCACTCGTTCTTGTTCGATCACTGCTGATGTTGATAGTCCGAGTGGGTTTGTTTTCATTGTTTTGCTGAGTTTTATTTCTATATTACTTCTGATTTCATATAAGTATGTGTCTAGGGGGATCTGGTTTCTGTAATTTTTTCGTTTGCCTCTGCCTCGTCCCATGCAATTACGTTGCACATAATTTCTTTTTTTATGGATTTGAGTTTTTGTTTTACCATGCGATTCTTTTCTCTTGGTTGCGGATATTGCGGTTACGTTTCTGTGCTTCAATTTCACCGCTAGTTTTTTGTTCCTAAATTGGCTCTGTTGGGTCGATTAGCGCTGGTTTTACTTGAAGTAGATTTCTGATTTCTATTCAGTCTATGGCAAGAACAGTCATCTACATCATGGCTGCCCACTTGGACAATTCCAGTTGTGGCTCTTCTGATTCTTTTTGCCAGAACGGCGAGATACTTAACAGATTTTTGTAAATTACTGGCTGCGCCATGTCATACCTATGTGCCTGAGTAATTCTAGAATACAAACGGATTTCAAATTTGCATTTATACAAATAAAGCGTCAAAAGTTTTCAGGAAACAGTAGTTTCAAACAATTAATTTTGCCTGAGAATTTTATGTTTTTTTTTCGCAGTGATCAGACTCTTGATGTAAGGTATTTACAATTAGATAATGCTAGGTTTCTAATTGCATCTTCCGGTTGGCTGTACTTGAAAAACTGCTGATATATCAAATACTCGTAACCTTTGTGCAGTTTTGTTTGTTTATGAATACCATCGGGCTTCCTGAGTCTGCAATTGCAAATCTGTTCTCTATACTTGATTTTAATTTTACTAAATGTCTGTTTGAATCATTTTCTTGAATCCTACTGGATAAGCCATGTCATACCTATGTGTCTGAGTATTTCGAGAATCCGAACAAATTCAAAATCGCATTTATACAGATAAAGCATCAAAAGTTTTCAGGAAACAGTAGTTTCGAACAATTAATTTTGCGCGAGAATTTTCTGTTTTTTTTGCAGGTGATCAGATTCTTAGGGTAGGGTATTTACAGTTATATAATGCTAGTTTTCTAATCGCATCTTCCGGTTTGGTGTACTTGAAAACTGCTGATATATCATTTACTTGTAACTTTTGTGCAAATTTGTTTGTTTATGAATGACTTTGGGCTTCCTGAGTCTGCCATTGAAATTATGTTCTCTATATTTCTTTTAAAATTTACTATGTGACGGCTTAAATCATTTTCTTGAATATTTGCTGAAAATTTGATTTCAAGTACTTTGGAGGTCGTTCGAACAGTGAAGTTTTCACGAGGTGTCTCTTCCCAGCCAAATGCCTCACTTAGTACTTTTTGCGCAAACTTTGTCTTTTGCAGGGCATAATTTTAGGTTGTTTGGCCCAAATTGTCTCCCATACTTGTAGCATAATATGTTCTGACCTCCTTGTTGGTTTTAACTACGTCTTGTGATGTAGTTTCCTCTCGGGTAATTCTGTCTGCCTCTCTATTATCCACGGCCTCTTTGGTTGTTTTGGTAACCCCCTTGTCCGCCTCTTTCACGTTTGAAGCCCATTTGTTCTTGTTCGATCACTGCTGATGTTGATAGTCCGAGTGGGTTTGTTTTCATTGTTTCGCTGAGTTTTATTTCTAGATTACTTCTGATTGCATATACGTATGTGTCTAGGGGGATTTGGTTTCTGCAACTTTTTCGTTTGCCACGTGAGCGGTAAACAGATTTCAAACCCACTCTTCTTCTCAATCTCCGCAGTTTGCACCAGATGTTTATTGTATTTGTTCAGCATGGAATTGTTCCATTGTTTCGTTTTTTTTCTTTGCTTTCGCAAATTAAATTGTTTTTCCATTGCAATAATTCTTGTCATAATAAAGATGTTTTTTAGCGCTTTCACAATTTATTTCATTCTCACTGATTGTAGGTCGAGACCGGGTCTTTTCTGCACGAGTTGGCGTTGTTCTTCGACTTCCAGACAGAAGATTGCCTAGCTCCTCAGTTATGCTTCTGCCTCGTCCCATGCAATTGCGTTGCACAGAATTTTTTTTTATATGTCCTTGAGTATTATGTTTTACCATGCTATTCTTTTCTCCTGGTTGCGGATATTGCGGTTACATTTCTGTGCTTCAATTTTACCGCTAGTTTTTTATTCCTAAGTTGGCTCTGTTGGGTCGATTAGCGCCGGTTTTACTCATAGTAGATTTCTGATTTCTATTCAGTCTATGGCAAGAACAGCCATCTTCATCATGGCTGCCCACTTGGACAGTTCCAGTGGTTTCTCTGATTCTTTTTGCCAGAACGGCAAGATACTTAACAGACTTTTGTATATTTCTGGCTGCGCCATGTCATACCTATGTGCCTGAGTAATTCTAGAATCCGAACGGCTTTCAAGATGGCTTTTATACCAATAAAGCATCAAAAAATTTTCAGGAAACAGTAGTTTCAAACAATCAATTTTGCCCGAGAATGTTATGTTTTTTTTCGCAGTGATCAGACTCTTGGGCTAAAGTATTTACAGTTATATAATGCTAGGTTTCTAATCACATCTTCCCGTTTGGTGTACTTGAAAAACTGCTGATATATCAATTACTCGTAACCTTTTTGCAGTTTTGCTTGTTTTTGAATGACATTGGGCTTCCTGAGTCTGCAATTGCAAATCTGTTCTCTATATTTGTTTTTCGTTTTTACTATGTGACGGCTTAAATCATTTTCTTCAATACTTGCTGAAAATTTGATTTCAAGTACTCTGGAGGTCGTTAGAACGGTGAAGTTTTCACGAGGTGTCTCTTCCCAGCCAAATGCCTCACTTAGTACTTTTTGCGCAAACTTTGTCTTTTGCAGGCATAATTTTAGGTTGTTTGGCCCAAATTGTCTCCCACACTTGTAGCATAATATGTTCTGACCTCCTTGTTGGTATTAACTACCTCTTGTGAGGTAGTTTCCTCTCGGGTAATTCTGTCTGCCTCTTTGGTATCCACGGCCTCTTTGGTTGTTTTGGTAACCCCCTTGTCCGCCTCTTTCACGTATGTAGCCCACTTGCTCTTGTTCGATCACTGCTGATGTTGATAGCCCGAGTGGGTTTTTTTCATTATTTTGCTGAGTTTTATTTTTATATTACTTCTGATTGCATATTCGTATGTGTCTAGGGGGATCTGGTTTCTGCTATTTTGTTGTTTGCCACGTGAGCGGTAAACAGATTTCAAACCAACTCTTCATCTCAATCTCCGCAGTTTGCACCAGATGCTAATTTTATTTGTTCAGCATAGAATTGTTCCATTGTTTGGTTTTTTTCTTTGCTTTCGGCAAACTAAGCTGTCTTTTTCCATTGCAACAAGTCTTGTCATAATAAAGATAATTTTTAGCTCTTTCACAATTTATTTCGTTCTCACTGATTGTAGGTCGAGACCGGGTCTTTTCTGCACGAGTTGGCGTTGTTCTTCGGCTTCCAGACAGAAGAATGCCTGGCTCCTTAGTTATGCCTCTGCCTCGTCCCATGCAACTGCGTTGCACAGAATTTCTTTTTATATGGCCTTGAGTATTATGTTTTACCATGCTATTCTTTTCTCCTGGTTGCGGATATTGCGGTTACGTTTCTGTGCTTCATTTTCAGCGCTAGTTTTTTGTTGCTAAGTTGGCTCTGTTGGGTCGATTAGCGTTGGTTTTACTCGAAGTAGATTTCTGATTTCTATTCAGTCTATGGCAAGAACAGCCATCTTTATCATGGCTGCCCACTTGGACACTTCCAGTGGTGGCTCTTCTGATTCTTTTTGCCAGAACGGCAAGATACTTAACAGACGTTTTTATATTACTGGCTGCGCCATGTCATACCTATGTGCCTGATTAATTCTAGATTCCGAACGGATTTCAAGATTGAATTTATACAAATAAAGTTTTCAGGAAACAGTAGTTTCAAACAATTAATTTTGCCCGAGACTTTTATGTTTTTTTCGAAGTGATCAGAATCTTAGGGTAAGGTATTTTTAGTCATATAATGCTAGGTTTGTAATCGCATCTTCCGGTTTGGTTTACTTGAAAAACTGCTGATATATCAATTACTCGTAAACTTTGTGCAGTTTAGTTTGCTTATGAATGACATTGGGCTTCCTGAGTCTGCAATTGCAAATCTTTTCTCTATATTTGATTTAATTTTACTATCTATATGACCGCTTAAATCATTTTCTTGACTCCTACTGGATGCGCCATGTCATACCTATGTGTCTGAGTAATTCTAGAATCCGAATGGATTTCAAAATTGCATTTATACAAATAAAGTTTTCAGGAAACAGTAGTTTTGTGCCAGTTGGTCATATTTGGAGGTTTGACCTTGAGAGAAGCAAAAAACACTTGATTTTGGAGTGAAGTTTAATTTTTTAAAATTTCGAATGGAACTTGTCGTGCACGATTTTCTCGCGATAACTGAAAATCAGAAAAAAGAAATCAGAACAATTGCAGAACGATTGAGTGACAATCGCGGGAAAGTTGCTAGAAAAATCAGTGGGAAATTGCTATTCGCAATTTCAGTAGCAATAATAATCGAGAGTAGAGCTGTCCCATCTGAAACAGAGACGAGCGCATTCCCACGAACTGGATTGTTGTGACTGGAGTACTATTATTAACTGGACCAGAGTGAACCTTCGGTGGAAAGGTGGACAGCTGGAGTGTCCCAATGGTTCACGAGAACTCACAGTCTAGAGTACAAACTTGTTCTTGTTATTAAAACTGACTAACATTAAACTCATTTTAGTTACTTTATTGATTCTTGAGTTGCTTACCGACTTATTTACTTCCTGGTTCTTGAGCGTGCTACAATGTGAGTACTAATTTAAATTCCTAGAGTGTGTTTTATGATTGTTATGTTGAGGTAAGGCGAGTTTTAGGTTGATCCATCTGAAATGGATCAAAGTTCCACTGTCTAATAAAAAGTAACTTAACGGATTGTTCCAACCCGGTTTTTAACGGCGTTCATGTATTTTGGGTATCTAGAGACCTAAGTATGGGGACGTTTCTAATTCTAGAGTGGGGGGGATATTTTAGTAGTAGCCTTTAAGCTGTAACGGGTCGTAGTCTCATGTCACAAGCGAACCGAACTGGCTCCGACCGTTCTTGAGGTAGAAAAACACAAGAGATGGTGTCCCTGACCCTTGAGCCAGTGGTTATAGGGCCTATTTTTCTTAAGCCTCATGTGTGACTGCAGTAGACGAATGTTACATAGTGTTTTTATGGCGCTCCTGGGTGTTTACGACATCAAGACTACGGAGTCGAACCCACTTGAGACAGCTTCGGGCTGAATGCCCATTCTAGAGTACCGGCGGTACGGTTCGACAGGAACGTGCAAACCTTCCGGTTGTACCGTGATAGCTTTTTAAGAAAACTCGAGAAAATTTCCTGGTACGCTCTCCGAACGAGGCTTAGCTAACCGAGTAAAGGGGGCAACTAGGGGGACAAAAACACGAGCAAAAAGACAAAAAGCAAAACAAAAAAACCAAAAAAGAATAGAAAAAGGAACAAAAACCATAAAACGAAAAAAGACAGTGACTTTGACACCAGATCAGTTGGATCAAACCTTTATATTAATTAAATAGTATACCCATACTGTTTTATAAGTTCGATCGTTTCGATCAACCTAGCAATTTAACACAGTAACCGTAATAAAGTGCCCGAGTGTGGGGCGTTGTCAAGGGTTTTCAGATAGTTTGGAACTTAGCTGGACAACAAGGAAACTTGACTGGAAGAGGTGACCAGCCGAGTGGGAGGGTTGTTCAGGAGTACCTGAGCTGAACCAATAGGAGACTCGACTGGAAGAGGTGACCGGCCGAGTGGGAAACTGGTTCAGGAACACTTGAGCTGAACCAATAGGAGACTGGACTGGAACAGGTGACCAGTCGAGTGGGAAAGCAGCTAAGAAGGATTTGACAGTTCTCGAGTTCTCAAGTTGGGCAGAACGGGTATCGTTAGAATCCACATTACATTATAGGAGATAAGTGTAAAATTGGATAAGCGAAATCCCCCAGTTTTGAGGAACGTTTTTACTTGAGCAGGCCTGGAAACAGGTCTACGGTTTTCTCTTGAGAGGTTTAGCACCCGGCGCTTAAAGTAATTTTTAGGCTTAAGAAGGGGGGCTAAAAAGGGGGGAGGTTAGAAGGGGGGCTGGTTAAGTTAGAGTTTGGCGGTTGTAAATTGTAAAAAGGAGGGAAATTAGAGTAACTAATTAGTCGACATCGTTGACTTAGTTACATTAGAAATTAACACGCGTTGGTAATATTAGGTGGAGATCGAAATTTGAACTCGAGTAGGAAGGTACCCTGGTCGGATTGGTAGGGGGGAAGGGACATAGACAGTTTTTGTAATACCCCATAAGATCGCTAGCAGGGGGGAAGGAAAACGCGTGGCAATTAGGTACCAGACATATTTTTTAGACGACAGGTAGACATTGGTCACCTTTGAATTTCAGGTGGACTCATTTTTCTGTTTTTATTATTTTTCTTACTTAGATTTTTGTTGCATTTTAGTGAGGATTTGTGTTTGGTTTTATACGAACAGGTGATCACAAGATACCTGCGCACCTACATTGAAATAGAAACAACCAAAAAGAAGAGGGGGGTCAGCATTTGGCTTTTAAGAGAGGGTTTTTGGGAAAATTTTACTAGAGCTTGAGTGGTGGTACAAGATACGGTGATTCAAGAAGACCCTACAACGAGGAAGACACTCCGTGACGAGTCTTGGGACAGTACCGAAGAAGTCTTGGGACAGAGCAGTCTTGGGACAGTGGTCTTGGGACAGGGTCTTGGGACAGTGGTCTTGGGACAGGGTCTTGGGACAGTGGTCTTGGGACAGGGTCTTGGGACAGTGGTCTTGGGACAAGGGTCTTGGGACAGGGTCTTGGGACAGGGGTCTTGGGACAGTGGTCTTGGGACAGGGTCTTGGGACAGTGGTCTTGGGACAGGGTCTTGGGACAGTGGTCTTGGGACAGTGGTCTTGGGACAAGGGTCTTGGGACACTAGTCTTGGGACACTAGCCTTGGGACACTGGTCTTGGGACACTGGTCTTGGGACAGTAGTCTTGGGACACTAGCCTTGGGACAGTAGTCTTGGGACACCAGCCTTGGGACACTGGTCTTGGGACACTAGCCTTGGGACACTAGTCTTGGGACAGTAGTCTTGGGACACTAGCCTTGGGACACTGGTCTTGGGACACTACCCTTGGGACACTAGTCTTGGGACAGTAGTCTTGGGACAGTAGTCTTGGGACACTAGCCTTGGGACACTAATCTTGGGACAGTAGTCTTGGGACACTAGTCTTGGGACAGTAGTCTTGGAACAGTGGCCTTGGTACAAGGGTCTTAGGACACTAGCGGAGAGTACTGTGATAGTGACGAATAGTCTTGGGACGGTATAAAAATTGAAGTAAAATTACAACAAGTGTGTCTTAAGACAAAATAAGACAAATCGAAATAGGTACGGTTGAGACCACATTAAGGGAAATTTTTCAAAGGTTTTAGAAAGAGAGCTACAACAAGGTTTTTAACACGTTGTACAAAATTTGTTACCACAAAATTTTTTTTTGTTTTATTATTTTTTTTTATTCTTAGAATAGAATCGTGTATATAATAAAATTGTAAATAAAAGCAGTTGTAAATAGAAATAATGAGGCGGAGTAGGGTACCGGTGCTCGAAAAAAGGTCAAGTGGATCAAACACGAAATATAATTCATCGCTGCGCGGAACGACATCAACAGGCCCAAAGATAACAAAGAAGAACTTTTCAGTTAACATGGTCAGTACGAGGAGTGGCACCGAGAGCAAGACACGAGAAGATGCAGAAGAACCAAACCCGAAACCCATAGAGTTCTCACCAATAGACAATGTGGAAGATGCAATAGGCAACACCGAAGAAACGGTGAAAGAAGACTCTCAAGTAAAATAGACATCTTTTACAGAAAGGTTGGCGATGATGGTCGGAATAAAAACGAAAGAAAACATAACTGAAGAACCAAAAGCTGAAAGAGCACGAACATTTGGGACAGTGAGCACGAAGACGACAGAAGCCAATCCAAGAGAGGAACAAAATAAAGCAGAAGCTACGGCCGAAGACAGACCGACGGCTGACCATGAAGAGGCTATAATTGAGCTAGGTGACTTGATGGCGAAACTGAATCAGATCGACAAAAAACTGAAGCACAGCGAAGAGGACAGAGAAGTGATAAGAAAAGACTTAAGATACAACAAACACGAGTATCTGGATAGTTATTTTAACCTGGCTAAGGCAACAGATGAGAGACTCAAGGAGATGTCAGATAAGGTAGAAACCACCAATGAAGAACGAGATAAGAACATCAAAAAAGATATGCAACAGTTGAAAAACCGATATGATGATGTCAACAGCCAATTAGGTAGCCTGGAAAAGAGAATGGACACAATGAGCAAGAATCAGGCCGAAAGTTCATGTGCAATACAGACGAAGTTGGATGCAATCTTGAGAAATTCTACCTCACAAGAAAGACCGGCAGCGGATCACACGCAAGGCACCAGAGTTGACTTTGTGGAACCACAAAGGGGCAAACGGCAATCGACATCGTTTCCCTTAACCCGGGATACGGTGAGCATAGCACCAACAGCTGCTAAAACAATCATGAAGAATGGAACGTCAAGTACAACGACTTGCCCGGGGGACTCAACAGCTAACAGCAACGCAGGTCCGGATGCTATGACATGGGCAAGCACTTGGGAGATGATGAACAGGACTCTAGAGGCCTTCGCCACGAGGAACACTTGCTCGAGCGATAGGAGGGACGGAAAATCAAGAAAAACTTTCAAGAAGCCAAAGGAATTCAAAGACGACTCCGATGGATGCATCGACACTTGGGTGGAAGTGATGAGATTACACCTAGAGCAAGATAACTTAAATGATGAAAGACAAGCATGCACAGCCATACTCAGCAACTTAGAAGGCACGGCATTAAAATGCGTGGTCGCAAAGAAAGAAGAAGAACGTGACACCGCGGACAAGATCTTCGAGATATTGCTGAATCGATTCGGGTCAGGCATGAAGGGTCACCAAGCGATGATGCGATTTGAAAAGAGAAGGCAGAGGGACGACGAGTCAATAGATCGGTTCCTAGATGATCTCGAGAGCTTGAGGAGAAGGAGTGACCCAGAGGAGTCGACAAACAGAAGAAACTTCAGCATTGCCTCGAAGTTCATTGATGGGGTAAAAAGTGACGACTTAAGGACAATGTTAGCAACATACTACACATTGTCGAAAGACAGCGCACCCACCCCAGAAGAAATGAGACAGAAATCAAGAGAATACATGCTGATGAAACCTAAGAAGTACTCATATTCTGAAAACAGGAACACGCAAGGGGGAAGCCAACCCCAGAGGTCATCATGGTACAAACCTAGAGATGATATGGACAAGCGCAGATCATGCGCGAACTGCGGGTCAGCGGATCATCATGTGGCTGACTGCACAACGTACAAACAAGGCATGAAGAGCCTAGGTTATGCACCGGATGAAGAGGATATGAGCCAGATGGAGGAACACGAGTACTATAATGGCTTAATCATCAAGATAGGCGCCAGATGCTTCTTCTGTAACCAGGAGGGGCACTTCAGAATGGATTGTCCCTTGTTCTGGGAAGCGGTCAAGGACCAGAATCACCCCAAACATAAGTTGGCATTAGCGGCGGTGCAGAATCAGCGGAACAGGCAAAACGAGTTTGAATCTAGGAACTTAGGAGCACCAAACACCGAATTGCCAACGAAGACAGTGAAAGCTGTAACACATGTTAGCGGTGCGTTAGAGTCCGCGGCCGGGAGCTCTCTAGAGATAAATTATGAGAAAGCGGCGACGGAAGCAATTGCCAAAGTGAAACAAGATCTGGCTGCGAAAGAAATAGAGCAACGACTAAAGTTGGAGATCGAAAGACAGAATTTTAACGAAGCATTAACCGGATCGAACTCAGTACCAGAGGCTAGAACGGGCTCAACAAAGAACGGGAATTGTAACACCGTGAAAATGGTGACAGGTAAACCTTTTGGAATATCGAAAATCGGAGCAAGAATAATGTCGATAATCACAGTGGGCGGCCACGAAGTAACCAGAAACTTGAGCGAGCCAAGCGACCAGACGATAATGCACATTGACGTGTATGCAGACTACTTGAGTGGAATAAGTCCACAAACGACTTCTAGAGCGCTCAGAGCACTACTCACGAGAGGGGGCAGCAAGTCGGTACGTGTTGATAATAGGTACACTGAAGCTTATGGTCCACACGAGGTGATGCTAAATATAGATGGAATCAACATCTATACCAAGACGATGATAACATGCGACGAAGACCTAATTGGACAAATCTATTTAGGGAAAGAAGAGTTGAAAGTAAGATCGATCGGACACTGTGCCATGCTTGAAGAAGATGCAATGCACATCGGGACGGAAGCAGACGTGACAGGACACGTGCTAGACATAAATGGCAAAAAGACTCAGTTGCGTGGATTACTTGACACGGGAGCAGTCTTGAGCGTCATACCAATCGAAACATGGGAAAAGATGGGCTTTGACAAAGGTGACTTGATAGACTCGAGAATACGGCTGTCAGCTGCAAACAAAGGGGCCCTACGGGTGCTGGGCAGGACGCCGATAATAGCCCTCAATTTGGGGGAACGTAA
The DNA here is from genome assembly GCF_963678635.1 of Symsagittifera roscoffensis. Taxonomy (NCBI): domain Eukaryota; kingdom Metazoa; phylum Xenacoelomorpha; order Acoela; family Convolutidae; genus Symsagittifera; species Symsagittifera roscoffensis. The sequence goes on from NC_087070.1 coordinate 54,087,039, forward strand.
CCTGTGGATGAGCTTCATCGTGGTAGAAAACCTAGATGAATCTGACCAATTCATTTTGGGCAGAGACTTCATCAGGAATTTCGACGTAACGATAGATCTAAATAATGCAATGTTCAGGATACGGAACCCGGATAGGAGGTACGCAATCAAACCGGTAAATTTAATAATGGCAAATGAGAACAAAGCACCGGTATTCTTGATTAGGAGAGTGAGGTTAAAAGCTAATGAAGCGGCAATCGTAAGCTTGAGGATGAAAAATTATAATGAACTAAGTGACAACAAGCAAGTGTGTATAGTTCCAAATCCTAATAGTCAAAGCGCTGCTGTTTTAGGAAGATCATTTTCGATAACGAAGAGCGGCCTCTGCGTCAGTGTCTTGTTGAATACCCTTGATATACCGATCACGATACAGAGAGGGAGGAAGCTGGGATATGCTTTACCGGTTAAAACTCGATATGAAACAATTGAAAACTCAAAACAAAATGAAGTTGTTGATTGTCCCAACCACAGGGACAAAATTTGTATCTTGAGACGATTGCAGAGAATAAAAGATTCTTCAGGTCTTATCAAATCACTTAAGTCAGAAACGGACGATGGGCTTTCGAGCTGTTCGAACTTTCCAGAGCGACCCACACCAGATGAAATGCAAACTGATAAACCGGTTCTGCCGGAGATTGAACATTTAAGGGGCAAACTGAAAGATGAACAGCTCGAAGCTATCAAGGACGTACTAGAGCGGAACGAGGAGGTTTTTTCAAGGCATAAGGCGGATATCGGGTGTTGTAATTTTGTTGAACATGAAATAGAACTTGAGGAAAACGCGGTACCACACAGGGAGGGGGCGAGGCGCATGACCCCACACAAATCGGACGCGTGTAGAAAAGAAATCGAAACGTTACTAGAGTATGACATGATAGAACCATCCAAGTCACCGTGGGCGTGTGGAGTAGTGATGGCCAAAAAGAAAGGCGACCAGTTAAGGTTTTGTTGTGACTTTCGATACCTGAACTCCGTCACGGTGAAGGATGCCTATCCCATACCTAGAATTGATGAGAGCCTCTCGAAGTTAGGTGATGCGAAATTTTTTACGACTCTTGATTTAGGCTCGGCCTTTTGGCAGGTACCATTAAGGAAGCAAGACAGGGACAAGACAGGGTTCGCCTGCGAGTTGGGTCTGTTTCAATGGAAACGGATGCCGTTTGGACTCTGCAATGCAACAGCCACGTTTCAGCGGCTGATGGCACACGCGTTGATAGGCGTGACGAAGAAGTACGGCAACCTGGTAATGTGCTACGTGGACGACGTGGTAATAGCAACGCCAACACTAGAAGACCACATCGAGAGGCTCGACGAGGTGTTCGCGTGCATGAAAAGATCGGGGCTGAAGTGTAAACCATCAAAGTGCGAGATACTCAAGGACTCGATTAAATACTTGGGCAGGATGGTAGATAAACACGGTATCAGACCTGACCCAGACGCCGTGGAAGCAGTCCTAACCTGGAAATCACCGAAGACGGAACACCAGCTGATGAGCTTCCTGGGTTTCGCCAACTATTATAGAGAATTCATCAAGGGCTATGCGGAGAAGGTATACCCGATGCAACAATTAATGAGACATAAGGGCAAGAAGTTCACGTGGAACAACGCGGCAGAAGAGTCATTCCAGAGAATAAAGAAAGAGCTGTGTGAGGCACCAGTACTGGGTATGCCGACTGAGAAGGGGATGTACGTGCTAGACACGGATGCGTCAGTAGTCGCTATTTCTGGGATTCTCCATCAAGAACAAGAATGGAATGGGAAGACAGTCTTGAGACCAATAGCATACGGGAGCAAGGTCCTAAGTGACACAGAAATGAAGTACGGAGCACCGAAAGCAGAGATGTTCGCGGTGGTCACCTTTGTCGAAAAATACAGAGCATACTTAGGCAGTGAGCCCTTCAAGCTGCGAGTCGACAACCGAGCACTAAGCTGGCTGAAAACGTACTCAATGGACCAGAGCTATATTGGGAGGTGGATAGTTCGCTTGGATGGATACAACATGATAATTGAGCACAGAACACGAGATAAACATCAAAATGCTGACAGCTTGAGTAAGAAGACGGAGTTCTACGAGAGGCAAGAACAAAGAGAGGCGGACAGACCTGAGATCAAAGACGGCTTCTCCTTTATGGACAAAGAAACGTACGACAGTCTTCCACTCACGAGATGGTTGGACAAATCAGGCAAACCGATTGAAGATCATCCCGAATTGCCGAAAGAGCCTCTTGAAAAGACCATCTTGAAGAAAAGCAGAGGGATTCCGATAGGAATAATGCTCAAGTCCAAGATCGTGAGGGAAACACTCAAGGCAAAAGGTTATGATCTCATCCAGGTAGAGGAGGGAACGGTCCGAATAGATGAAGACTTAATGAGGTTGCTTGAGAAACTATCAGATTACAAGCCCGTGATCCAAGGGAAAGGTCAGGAGGCACCGGAACTAACCATACTTCGGAGAGAAGAAACAGTGAACAATACTGACGTCTCAAAAGGAAGCATCACTGATAGCAAGGAAGTTGTGCGATCACTAGTTGAAAAAATCCCCGAAAAAGTTCTGGAGCAGACAAAAGTCAGGGATAAGAAAGTAACATTCAGAGAAGAAGTTGAACACCTGGGACTAGATCAAGAGTCCGGGGAGTGGTCCAGATTCATGGAAGAAGACGAAACCGGAGAAGGGAAATTGTCCGGGGAGCGCGAAGAATGGGATGAAGACTCGGATGAGAACAGCGAAGACCAAGACAGTCTATGCATGATACTGGCGGAAGAGAAGATAAGACAGCACGACAGGGAATTACAGACGGATCCATCTTCAGGGACGTACAATCTGGAAATACAAGAGGTACGAGGTGGTGAAGAGCTCGAGAAAATAGCAGTTTCAAGAAAACCACTAAGGGAACTATCGTGCAACTCAAACGTCAGAACGAATCTGGTACCAGAAGACGACATGAAAATCGTGAAAAGGATGATATGTGTGAAACTGAGCGATGACATCCACAACCCTGGTGAGATGAATGGACAGATCATGGCGCTAAAGGAGCACGTTAAGGCGAGATACAGGCTGTCTGACCTAATAAGGGCCCAGAAGAATGACAAAATGACAAGTAACCTCTCCAAATGGATCCATTCGGGAGTCAAGGAGAAGGGGGAACTCGAGGAAGACAGCTACAAGATCTTGAGCCAGATCTACAAAGAAAAGAGAGACTTACTTTATCACACAGCTGAAGGGGTGGTAGCGTGCAAGAGAAGAGATGAGGAAAAAATATTACACAAACACAACCTCATCATACTACCACAATTGTACCAAACGGAGGTGCTTTTCAGATCACACGACCAGATGGGCCACCAGGGGATAGATAAAGTACAACAAAGGATACTTCACAGGTTTGACTGGCCGGGAATGAGAAAAGCTTGCGAGAGATGGGTGAATGCCTGCCTAGCATGCCTTCAAGTAAAAGACCCAAGGAAGATGAAGTTTCCCCTCAAGTCTGTCGAGAGTTCGGAATTCAATGAGGTGGTGCAGATAGACCATCAGAAAATCTGCATGACGGAGTCGGGTTATAACCAAATACTAGTTATAATAGATCACTTCACCAAGTTGGCGGAAGCGGTTCCGTGCCAGACAGCCTCAGCAGAGGAGACATGTGATCACCTGATAACGCATTGGATATCGCGGTATGGTTGTCCAATGACTTTCCAGTCGGACAACGGCAAGGCTTTTGTGGGGGACTTGACAAAAGAATTGATGAAGAGATCACACATTGCTCAAGCACACTCGACGACCTATCATCCACAGACCAATGGGTTGGTAGAGAGACAGAACAGGACACTGGTCAACATGCTCAGGGTGTACTGCTCGAGATACATGACGGACTGGGACAAATACCTGCCACAGGTAGTAGGAGCCTATAATAGTACTCAGCACTCAACGACGGGTATCAGTCCTTTCATGATGTTGACAGGCAGGGAAAGGGCAATGCCTATAACATTCTTCTACCCGGAGTACGAGGGGAAGAGGACGTCACCTCAAGCATACGTGAAGGAAGCGATCAAAAGACAACAAGAGCTAAACGAGCTATGTCGGAGAAACACGGCGCAAGCGCAAATGAGGCAACGCAAGAAATATGACGAAAAGATACTAAGAGCAAAGCCATACGAAGTGGGCCAATACGTGTGGGTCTTCCAAAATGTCATACCGCCCAAGGGAACAAAGAAACTACTCAAGAAATGGAGAGGACCGTTCATGATTACGGAAGTACATCAACAAGGACGGTTCTATCGCTTGAGTACAGGGCGAGCAGCACATTACGAAAATCTGAAGCCTCACGTCCCGTCCCCGGAGGACTGGTGCCTACCAAAAGACATGGAAGGTCGTGAGTACCTGGTGGTGGAACCAGCGTGCGAAGTGAATGAGAAAGGCACTAGAGAGAAAAATGATGGTAATGAGAACTTGAGTTTGGACGACAACGAAAAGATAGAAGTGGAGTCGGATGCAGGTTCATTTGTAGAAGAAGACTGGAACGACCCAGAGCAAAACGAGGTACCGAAGTGGATGGAGCCGGATCGACCAACACCACCGGAAACCAGGACTGGCAATCGTAAACGAACAGGTATGAGGTACAATAGGTACGGGGATGACTTCTTGATCGATAAGATACAGCCAGACAAGTTGGGCGATGAACTACTAAGCGCAGGCGAACTGGAAGCCGAAGAGGAATGGCAGGTCATTGACGATGGTGGACATTATCCGCAGGATGATTACTCGACACCAGAATTGGAGACGGATCTCGAGCAGAGTGAAATAGAAAGGAGGGAGAACACGAACTTGAGGATTCTAGAGTGGATGCGTGATGTCAAAGAGGAGAGCCGCGAAGGACAAAGCATTCAGCAAATCGATGTATCAGCAGCAAATTACATGAAGACAGAGGACCCTCTTTTCGGATGGACAGCAACAGACAGGCCACTGGACATCCCTAAGGACAATTCAGACCCGACTACATCGACGGGGACGTCGATAAATATTTTTGTCCGGGGAGTGGGGGTAGGACTTACCCACACCGAAAATTTGATGATAAAGAAGCTCAAGGAAGTGAGGGAAACAAGCGGATTGGAACTGAAGGAAGAAGAACCAGAGTCTACCATAGGAAGGAATTTCAAAACGAAATTCGAAATACCCAATGAATACTCAGAGAACATCATGATAACGGATAGCGACTTCATCCTGTCAAACAGGACCAGCGTGATCTGCATCACGGCGGACATGAGTTTCAAATCAAGATTGGAGGCTGACTTCAAAAGAGAGTACCAGAACGTAGAGTTTCTGTTCAGACAGAGGCCAGGACTGGGAGGCATGGCAGCGCTTCCACCGTCAGTGGCACAAGTCCCGGGCAAATACCTCTGCTTCCTAGTAACGAGAGTCAACGACAGAAACACAATTGATCCCGAACACGTGATATTGGCACTGACAAGACTACGTGACTTCATGATTGAAAGAGGAATAGTGGAGGTCTCGATGCCGGTGTACGACCCAAACAGGGGCAAACTGAGCTCGAGGGAATTGTATGCTATCCTACATGTGGTCTTTGCAGAAACAGAGATAATGGTGCATCTTCACAAGAAGTACTACTTGAGCATCGCCTGAGTCGGGTACATGGAGGTATCAGTTCGGGTGTGAGGGAGGAGTCTTGAGTTAGGTACTGGGGTGCGGCGCAGGTAAAGGGATCTTAAGATGTGATTGGCATGACAATTGAATTTTAAAAGAAAGAATTGATGGTGCTAAAACATAAAATGAATCTGCATGTTCTTAAGGGAAATCCAATCGAATTGCTTTAAGTGATATGAGAATGATAAGATTTTAACCATATGGGTAGAAGGGGGGTCTCTAGGTTAGGAACGTGACATGCTAAGTTTTAATGAGCTTTCTGTTTTCAGATCAAGTTTGAAAAACAAAGTTGAAAATCCAACTACACTCAAGCGAGAAACAGAAAGAGAGAATCTTGATTGAACACGCGATAATCCGAATCTACAGCAAGTACTTGCAAGAGAACATTTCTAGAGAATACTTGAGTTGGTAAGGTAATTCTTGAGCTGGTTAACATCTACCTACATACATCCCGAAGTTACAAAGAATGGCAGACCGATTCTGGAACTCCGTGCCCGCGGCCCTGAGGAAGCCCACTCTTGATGAGCTGTACAGGCGCCTGAGGGACTTGGACTATACCCAAATAGACGAGAGAATGGCGGTGATGCTGAATGCCATCCTCCAGTTGGAGGACCAGGGTGAGTGCAGGGAGTCTGCAACGGAGGCTGTCTTGATGATCGGCTACACCACCGAGGGAATATCGAACCAAGAACAGACCAGATGGTTGTCTTGGAATGTGGATGGAGGAGTAAGGGGTTTTGACTTGGCAAGGAATCCTGGCCTGAATAACAATACCGAATATGGCGCAGGGGAATTCCCACTACCGACTAGGCCAACAGTAAGGTCCACCAGCCAGAGCTCGAGTAGGGTGCCATCGATGTCACGAATGCAACAGACGACCGAGGCATATCCGGATCTAGGTGTTCTAAAGAAAGAGCTCGAGAAGACGCAGAAGGAAAGGAATAAGGCGAACCTCGATCGGGATCAGGCAAATCTGGATCGGGAGAAGGTTCAGCTGGAAAGGGACCAGGCGGTCAATGAGCGAGACCAGGCTCTGAGGTTGCTTGAGATACAAAAAGCTGAGCATCAACAGGAGTTAAGGGTGCGGGAGAACGCCGCAAATCGTGATCAACTGAGGTCGGAATTAGACAGAATAGAACAACGACAACGCGAGCTTGATGCACAGAAGGGAGCCAGGCCGAAGGAGCGAGTGGTCACCAGCTCGAGGCCAGAGTCACGTATGGAGGTGGATGAGGCCCCCAGAGCAAAAGCACGGTTCAACCTTGACCGCGAGGCCCGTGAACACATGAGTGAAGGGTTGGAAGTTTGGATACCGAATGACGCAACGTCTTCCTTGCGTAGCCTAGAGACGCAACCCATACGCCCACTGATGGATGTGGAGCTGCCGGGATATACCCCAACCTCGACCTCGAGTGACGGTCAGGTGAGCGGCGGCTCATCGCGTCTGAGAGAACTGGGCGAGAGATTGCGACAAAAGAGTCGTGAGAGTTCGGCAAGACCGGAGCTTCCCCCGACGTGGAGGGAGCAGCCGGTTAGGAGTGTCGTGATCTTGAGTTATAAGAAGAATACAGAGGGGAGGTACCACAGGCACAATCGGCTGGACTGGAGTACGGAGCAGAAAGCTAGGAGAGACTGCTTTCATGATGCGGCCTGGGTGCAATACATGGCGCCACCCCGGGTACCAGAAGGTGCGGTTCATCTAATCGTAGGGGACAGCCTGGTGCGGGTGTTGACCCGGATCCGATCGCACTGGCAGACGGGAATCTTGAGTTTCGCTGGAGCTGCCACGCCACAGATGTTAGCAACGCTTGACATGCTGGGGATGACCAAAGTATACACGGTGACCCTGATGATCGGGACCAACGATGTATCAAGGGGTGAAGCGAGGAAAATAACAAGGCTGCACGATAAGGTGAGCTGCCTTCTTGAGGAACTGAGGATTCAGATGGACCCCATCCTGTTGACGATATGTACTGTCCCCTACAATATGATGTTTGATCAGCACGCCTTGGAGATGAACGAGAAGGTGCGGAACCTAAACAAGGGGATAAGAGACATCCACCGGAAGAGTGTGCTCCCTGTCAGACTGTTGGACGTGGCAGAGCGCATGGAGAAAGAGGGATTCCCTGAAGACACCTCCAGTGATGGAATCCATTTTGATAGACCGAGGGGAGCAGAGTGGCTAAACGACGTCTTCCAAGAACACATGAATGCGCTGGAGGCGGATCTGCTAGAGACAGCCCAATTCACTTTAGGACCACCTCCGAACCCACCATTCCTGGCCTCAAGGGCCTTGTCTGGTCGCTTGGGACCGAGAGTTGACACTAGAGACAGTTCAAGGAGCAGCCAGACCAGATTGCAGAGTGCCACGCCAATGGAGTCTGAGGAGGTGACGTCATCAACACCTCCAAGCTCGGCGATATCCTCAGTGGTAGTGGCAGAGAGCAAACGGGAAAATAAGTCTATGGAGACCGCTCGCTTGAGATATCCTGAGAAGGTGAAAGAACTGGATCTAGAGAGTTTGGAATGCAGGCAAGAATTGGCGGAAACCCTGGGGATCGAACGAGTATCACACGAGGATTTGAATAGGCATCATTGCGTGGACTGGTTGAAAGCTCATGAGGCGCACTTCTCGAGAGCGAAGTTGATGGAGACCACAGACCTGACGGGAATTCCCACAAAAACGATCATGGGACCCATTAACTACAGACCTCTCAAGCTGCTGGGGAGTCCGGGACTTATAGCAGAACCTCCCAAGCACCGAACTAGCATCGCCAGGATCAGGTTGGCAACCCCGGCACAGTTGAAGGTGGTAGACAAGCTACTCAATCCGGGAGGAACGGGATTGCCAGATGCCGCTTACGAAGGCTCGAAATTGGCGGAAGATCCCAGGTACGGGAAGCCCTGTGGGAGTACCCAGCTGGCCAAAACCCTGGCAGTGTATGATAGAGCAGACCCAGCTGCTGCGAGAGTAGTCATTGTGGCGGGATCAGACTTCGAAGGAACGTCTCCCAAGTTGTTCTGGCCGGAGACTTTGATATACTCTTTGCCAGGAGCTGAATTGAATCAGATGTTAACTCTGGTAGTGGCAATAAAGTCGGAGATGCCCTGCGAACCTGAGCTGCTGTTGTTTGCAGGGATGAATGATCACCTGCACGCGATGGGACTTCTTGAGCAACTAAAGGGCGATGAAATTCCGACATCGAGGAAGATATGGGAAGCCATTCAAGCGTTGTTTGCGGCGATGAATGAAGTGCAAGAGAATGTTGTCTCGAGATTCGGGTCCAAGACGAAGGTGGTGTTTACCACATCCCCTGGATACGCGAATATGCCACCCGCCCTACAGTTCGTGTACGCGGTCTTGATCCTGATAGCAGAAAAGTGAAGTGCAAATAATAGCGGAATGTTACGCGAGAACCACGGTGAATATAGCGACAGCTCTCGGATTCTTCTCGAGAATGTGTGGTCTGCAGGCACTGGAGAGACTGGAATCTGAACATCATTTAGTGACGGCGTTGAGCGTAGAATCATGGCCCGGGGTGTTGCAGGTGACTCAAAAACACATCCGGAGCTGGAAGGTTGGTCTTGAGGCGGAAATGGGATTTCCCATGAGCGAAGCTTATGGCTTGCCATTGAACGCGAAATCGCTGATAGGGTCAATGATGGCCAACTTGTGCGGAAGTCACTACCCGCTACACATGGCGATGGTGGAAGTGTCCAGCCAGAGAATACTGGTGGACAAGGCCTTCTCAGTGCCCAAGTGCGTGAGGTTGGCTCGGATGTCGCATCACTCGCACAAGTTGTTGAGAAAAATCAAAGGGACAGTACCAAAAGAATTGAGAGATGACTTAAGCGAAATCTGGGGAGAAGATCTTCTGAAGTTGGAAAGAGAAAACACAAGCGATCACGAGAGACAAAACGTGATCGGAAAACCTGTGGGAAGTACTCCGAACCTGGAAGATAACGACGCGATGCACGAGAAAATGATGGAGCTTGAGCCTCTCTTGGAAGCCTCAGGGGAGCGTAATCTCAGGAGCATTGAGATCTCTCATGGGGAATGCCCATGCCACTGTTTGGCACAAACGGTGTGGTATCCAGATCACAAGAACCTTTGCCTGGTGTGGGATGTGGAAGAGATTCGGTCGATCGGACTACCGGATCACCGGCAGAAGGTGACGCTCTTAGTAGTGAGTACGATGTTAGCTCTGAGATGGATAGAAGAGAATATAACGAAGTATCGGGAGGCGACGACGCCAACGGCTGAGTCAATATACGCGATAGACTACAGCAGGAGACTCGAGTTGTTTGAGACTGCGTGCAAAGGAGTCGCTTGAGGTACTTTCCATGGTTTCGGGCGACACTGACGTCTTGGTTGTACATGACAACGAAAGATCACATGAGAAAACATCAAAAAGAGTATCGACAGTTCCAGGCCGAGATTGGGCCGGAAGCTTTCAAGAGACCCCTGCTAACCCATCGTAATGCGATCACGACAGGATGGAAAAGAGTGGGTAAGATGTCTAGAGACAATACCAAAGCGAGGGAGTCGATACTAGAGGAAGACCTGGCGAAGAACGTGAGCTTGAGCCTGCACAACTCCTTTTGCTTGAACCGAGAAGCTAGGGTGAAGGCACTACCCAACCAAGCAAAGAGGTTGCAGGAGCAGAGAGAATGGATGCGATCCTATGAACAGCTGAAGGCTTGGGAGGAGATTGTGATTAGTTCCGATGATGAAGAGGAACTGTTGAGACAGTTTGCCGCATCTAGCACTTCAGGATGCAGTACCTCCAAGGCGAAGAGTACGAGATGAATGGGCAAATCGGATGGATCTTGAGTCTTGAGAGGGAAGGGGGGCTTGAGCGTGGATCCGAGTGAAACTTGGATTCACGAAAAAGAAATTTTAACAAAGCAAATATTGTTACTAATATACTATATTTATTATATAAATCGAAATGCTGCATGACAATTTCCTGATTGAATAGGACAAAAGAGATTTTAAAATGATTGGCTTGAAAAGCGAAAATTCAAGGGTGCAGGTGTATGCAGATTTTGGTTGCTGTTTAGCAATAGTGTGAAAATTTTAAATGGCTGTGAATTTTGGGGTGTAGATAACCTTAAATCTGCTGCAAACTTCTGTAAATGACCACTGGCACTGTATCTTGAGCAACACTCGGTTTTTCTGGGACTCACTGGCAGAAGACAGCGCGCGATGAGGACATCGATCTCGAGTCCGGGGAGTATGTGCCAGTCGGTCATATTTGGAAGTTTGACCTTGAGAGAAGCAAAAAACACTTGATTTTGGAGTGAAATTTAATTTTTCAAAATTTCGAATGGAACCTGTCATGCACGATTTTCTCGCGAAAACTGAAAATCAGAAAAAAGAAATCAGAACAATTTCAGAACAATTGAGTCGCACACGCGGGAAAGTCGTAAGAAAAAGCAGTAGGAAATTGCTATTCGCAATTTCCGTCACTATAATAATCGAGAGTAGAGCTGTCCCATCTGTGACAGAGACGAGAGCATTCCCTCGAATTGGATTATAACGACTGGAGTATTATTCGGAACTGGACTAGAGTGAACCTTCAGTGGAAAGGTGGACAACTTGAGTGTCCTAATGGTTCACAAGAAAACTATTGTCTAGAGTATAAACTCGTTCTCATTGTTCAAACTATAAAACATTAGACTCATTTAGTTACGTTATTTAATTCTTGAGTTAACTACCGACTGGATTATTTCCCACTTCTTGAGCGTGCTACTATGTGAGTACAAATTTAAATTCTAGAGTGTGTTTTATGATTGTTATGTTGAGGTAAGGCGAGTTTTAGGTTGATCCATCTGAAATGGATCAAAGTTCCACTGTCTAATAAAAAAGCAACTTAACGGATTGTTCCAACCCGGTTTTTAACGGCGTTCATGTATTTTGGGTATCTAGAGACCTAAGTATGGGGACGTTTCTAATTCTAGAGTGGGGGGATATTTTAGTAGTAGCCTTTAAGCTGTAACGGGTCGTAGTCTCATGTCACAAACGAACCGAACTGGCTCCGACCGTTCTTGAGGTAGAAAAACACAAGAGATAGTGTCCCTGACCCTTGAGCCAGTGGTTATAGGGCCTATTTTTCTTAAGCCTCATGTGTGACTGCAGTAGACGAATGTTACATACTACCACTTAAAATTTGAAAACTGCACATTTTTGATTTTTTTTTCGATTTTTAGCACTATAAAGTTCTTGTTTTAAATGAACTGCACATTAGATATGACTTGGTTGCTATACTGGTAGCTTCCGCAGCTTTGCGACTGGGCGTATGTATTCACCAGTTGTGGTCTTCACTTTTACCACTCGAACAATCGAGTCATTTCCAGGATAAACTTCTATGATTCGTCCATTTTTCCATTCTAGCGGTCGTTCATTGTCTTCGGCAATTAGGACTAGGATGCCAACTTTAAATTCTGGTCTATCCGTGAACTATTTTTTCCGTATTTGTAGCGTTATGAGGTAATCACTTTTCCAAACTTTCCAGAAATCCTTGATCATATTCTGTAGTAGTCGATATCGTACATTGGTTGAAACTTGGATGTCAGCAGAGGGAAGAGTTAGCAATAATTCCCCTATCAGAAAATGAGCGGGTGTCAGCTGAGTTGGGTCTTTAGGATCACTTCACATTGGATACAATGGTCGTGAGTTTAAGACAGCTTCAATTTGATTAAGAATTGTAAGAAACTCTTCAAAACTGAGACGTTGCAGTCCTATAACTTTTCGCATATGTCTCTTCATACTTTTTACAGCTGCTTCCCAGAGTCCTCCAAAGTGAGGAGCACGAGGAGGGATGGTGACCCATTCAGTTCCTTGGCTATTGACGAAACTAACAACTGATTTGTCCGTTCCATTTTTGTCGAGCAGTTCCTTGATTTTGATCAGATCATTTCGAGCCCAGATAAAATTGCTTCCATTGTCACTTAAGATCTTCTCAGATTTGTCACGGCGTGCAATAAATCGTTTCAATGAAAGGATGCATGCTTTTTTGGTTAGACGAGTAACCATTTCCAAATGAATAGCTTTTGTCGCGAGACAAACAAAGACGGCAACATAAATTTTTGAGACCCCTGCTTCCTTAATTTCAAAGGGACCAGCAAAGTCTATTCCACATTGAGCAAATAGTTTTGCGGGTGTTATTCTTTCTGTAGGAAGATCAGCCATGAATTGAGAAGTAGGGTGCTGACTAAATCGGACACAATTCATGCATCTTCTTATGAACTGTCGAACTAGATCACGGCCTCCGATTATCCAAATTTCCTCTCTCATTGTGTTCAGTACTTATTGCCCCCCGCCATGAAGAGTATCTCCATGATATTTGCGTATA
>NC_087070.1:54100291-54173061 GCF_963678635.1 Symsagittifera roscoffensis
AAACATGAAGCTTGTGGGTATTCTTTGGCTGTAGCTGAACACGGAAACTCACAGTCCTACCTCTGATCAGTGCATGAAAAAGTTTCTCAACCAGTTGCATCAATTAATGAAAAAAATTAATTGATCAAAAACGACGGTTTCCTCATTTTCTACAGAGTCAAGAATCGTTGAACAAATAAAACCCATCAACATGTTGAATATGCAGTAAACATTCTACAATTGAGCACGAAAAACTTCTTGACCATTGTAATTTTTCTGGAAAGTGTCTGAGATGGGCATACAAAAAATGCAATCTAGCAAGTCGAACTGTAAACTTATCCCAGTCATTGGACAAAACATCCGTAACTATGACCTTCACCACATATGTCTCGCCTTCCATGAATGCAAGCCAACCAGCCTAAGGAGTGTTATACCCAGCACCGACGAAAAAAAAGTCGCTAAACACTCGAGTCTTAATTAAAACTATATGAAGGAAGAACGGAACTGATCAAAAATTTTTCGAGTCATGCAGGTTTTTTGACTCATGCAAATTTTAGATTCTTCCTTGCAAAAAATGGTTGATAATCTACCAGTGCAAAAAACTCCAATTGTGGACAAGTATTTTGCAAATGAGACGGAGGAGCAATGATGTCTGATACGACTCTAAGATTCATTCATGGCAAATAGAGAAACAATTACAGAAAAAGAACTGCCTTCGTTTCATCATTGTCCGATGTTTTGATTAGAGGAAAAGTTGCAGTTTCAGAAGCGGATCTGAAAGATGCAGGGAAAATTTTTAGAGAGTTCAAATGTCACAACTTGGAGGTCTATCACAGCTTGTATCTTAAATTCTTACACTCCTTCTAGTTGCGTCTTTGAATAAATTCAGTAAATTAGTCACCAAACATCTTGCGTGGACAGTGCGCATCATTTTGGTTCTTCCAAGTTAGCTGGAGATGCCTTTAAAGGTATCTGCAAAGATTCGAACGTTCAGCTTATATCAGACCGCAATCAGCTCAAAATGTTCGAGAATGTGATGCAAGATGGCACTGCATCTGTGTTCCATTGTCGCTTTTTCAAAGCAAGCAACAAAAAATACCCCGACTTTAACCCGGATCAACCTAGTCTCTACGGGTTGATGATCGACGCGAATAACCTCTCTGGCGGCGTCAAGCAAACAGAAAAATTACCGATGCGTAACTTGAGCTAGTAGAACATCTAAAACACAAGGTAAATTATAATTGAATCTTTAAAACGACTGAAGACCTTCTGATTGGATTTATACTAGAAACTGACCTCGAGTACCCAGGAGAACTACATGACAATTATCAAGATTATCCTTCAGCTCCATCCAAAGAAACGGTACCCCACGAATGGTTGAATCCCTATAAATCAATTTTGTTCAGGCAGATGAGAAAACAAGAAATTGCAGGACGTTCAATTGTTAAGACCAGGAAGTTACCGCAGACGTTGCATGACAAGTCAAATTAATCAATTCATTACAAAATTCTCCTAATGTCTGTTAGGTTGGAACTAAAAGTTCAAAAAGTGCACCCTGGGCTGAATTTTGAAGAAGAACCATTGTTGGAACCATATATCACTCTGAACACGACTAAACGCCAACGAGCTAGAAACAATTTTGAGGAGGATTTGAACAATTTTCTGAACAACTGTGCTAATGGGAAAACAAGCGACTCAAATCTTTAACGGATGCTCGTTCGGATGGTTATAGATCATCAAGCCGCCTTGCAAGATATTAGTGAGTTCAAATTCTACAAAATGTTTGGGAAAACTTGGCAGCATTCATTTCGAATCCAACAAAAATTTATTTGGACTTGCCAATATTTGTGGGAGCTAATGTTCTTGAAATAGCGAAGCTTTACATGTACAATTTTCATTGCGATATAATGAAAATAAAATTTGATTGTCAACTTTACTGTTCTGATACGGACAGTATCCTGTACAAACTCAAATTCAAAGTTCTACCGCAAAATTTCCGAGAAAAGGAACATTTTGAGTGAAGTTGACTTGTCAAATTACCCGAAAAAACCACCGTCTCTAAGATCCGAAAAAACAAAACGGCTGATTTAAAATTGAAGGATGAGTTTCCAGGTGACATAACAACCAATTTTATATCCCTCAAACCTAGATTTTTTTCCATTTTGTCCAGAATTAATTACTTTCATTTTTTTATTTTTAAGCAAGGGTTTTTGTTTTGTTTATTTTGCGGTGGGCCATTATTTTTTTCACAATTTCTTTTGTGCGTAAAGATATGACGGATTTTTTTTTTTTCAAAAAATTTTCTTTATTGGCCGAAAAATTTTGTTTCATTTAGAAAAAAAATACTTTTTGTCGGCGAATTGTTTTTATTTTTGAAAAAAAAAGAATTTTTTTTATCGGCGAAACTTTTTTTCAAAAGTTTGGTGGGCGAGCATTTAATATCGTTTGAAGTAAAAAAAATTAATATATTTTTTTCAAATTTGGTCGGCAAAAACTCATTTTGATTTTTGGGCGGCGATTTTTTGTGTAATGACCGATTTTTGATTTCGGAAATTTTTTAATGATGACTGAAACTTTAGGTCACACTTGACCTTCAGGTTACGTTTGTTGCACCTGGACTTCAAATTAACATGATGTAGCAGCCACAAAAAAACGCAAAAATTGCATATTCTATTTTTTATCCAACGCACATTAGGTATCATTGTTAATTGGATGAGTAATCATAAAAGTATAAGCATTCAGACCTCAGATAACTATCGGCCTATCAAAAACTGCTCAAACGATGTTCTCTCATCAAAGCTATCGAGACACCTTGACCTCGGCTCGTTATTCAAAACTGAAAACAGTCGAACCGGATCCGAGTCACGCAATCTGCAAACTTTGACTTCGACCAAAACATCGTTGTCAGCATTTGACGACAAACGATACATCCTCGATGATGGCGAGCAGAATCTTCCCTACGATCGCAAAACATCGTGGGTCAAAAAGTGATTGGCTTGGATGATAGTAATGACAACCTTGCCGCTGTAAACTTGGACCCAACTGATGATGACAATTTGGAAAAATGGATGCCATTTTTTGAAAATCGTCGAGAAAAAATGTCATGGATTTGTAAAGATTTCCTAGATGGGATACCTGAAGATTGATTGGGATCATCCGACATAGACAGTGGAGAGGTCGCCAATCTGGAGGCCAATACTGTGGACGAGGACGAGTAGTCATTCTTCGTTAAATCGTTTTTCGACGATGAATCAGTTCAAGAAGAAGAACCACGGTCAAAAAGTCTAAAAATATACTAAAACACAAAAAAATACACATTAAATTTTGCATAGTAAAAAATATTCATTTTGAATTAATAAGAGAATTGTGTACATAAAATTTGACCTGCCGCTTTTCCCTGTTTAGTGTGTATTTAAATGCAAGAATTTATTCCTGTTTTGGAACCCAGTTGGTGAAGTTTCCATTTTCGTTTGAGCAAAAGTGTTTCTAGCGTACTTTAATATGTATTTGTAGGTAATTTGTATTCAAATCAAAGTTGTGAGAAGAATTGAGCAAGCAAAAAAAAGCGCAGTGAAACATACCATTTGTTTGTGGAACAAATGTTTAGCAAATTCTTACTAGCACCAAGCATGTAAACACAACGTTCAGTGGGAATACTCAATAATATATCGAAATTGTACATGAGGAGTATCAGTCATTAAATAATGCATGGTGACAATTAGGATTTTTACATGGTGATCATTTGTCGTCACATAAAACATGCTGACCAATATGGTCTATACTCAATGGTGATCCATAGATAACAACATCCCATCATAGTGTACTATATGCACATACTCATAGTACAAATCTTTCGGTAGAAAAATCCATCTAACTACAATAGTAGCATATTAGAATCTCCAGCCGCAAAAGTTAATGCAGAAAAATTTATTCAAGATTAAACTGGAATATAAGTTATCAATCCAATTATAAAATGAGTCGATCATACTCCAACAATTGCAACAAAAACTACTCTAATGACTATTCTAGAAATTTTTTAAAGAATCGCAGTAGACACTATCAAAGTAATCGTTCAAAAAATATTCATATAAAAATTTCAACGTCATCAATGTAACACATTATGAGGTTGCCATACTTTATAGTTACAATCGTTAGTGCCTGAGCCATTAATCGTTGGAACGTAGCCGTCGCATTGCATAATCCACCCGGCAATATTTTCCACTGATACAGCCCCAGTTCCCACGCAAAGCCTGACTTCTCTCAATCTTGTTTTCTGAGGGGCACCTGCCAGAACGCAGAGCCCAAATCCAACGTCGTGAAGAATTTTGCATCTCCTAACTTGGAGAGGCTCTCGTCGATGCGGGGAATTGGGTATGCGTTCTTTATCGTTACCGCATTCAGGTAGCGGAAGTCACAACAAAATTTAAATTGCCCCCTTTCTTTTTTGCCATGACCACGCCGCAAGCCCACGGGGAATTCGATGGTTCGATCATGTCATACCCCATTAGCATTTCAATTTCTTTTTTGCATGCTTCTGATTTGTGTGGTATCATTCTCCTTGCCCCTTCCCTGTGAGGTACCGAGCCCTCTTCTATTTCGATCTCATGTTCTACAAAATTGCAGCATCCTATATTAGCCTTATGCTTCGAAAAAAACGTATGCATTCCGACTTAGCACCGTCCTGAGTGAATCCAATTCCTTATCCAATATTTTGCCCTTCAGATGTTCTATCTCAAGCAGGACATGCTTATTTGCTGCTAACTCTGTTTCTGTTGGTCTCTCGGGAAAATTTGAACAACTAGGCTACCCATCATTTGTCTCCGACTTCATTGAAAACAATTTCTTAGAAGAATTCAATTCATTCATTCTCTTCAGTATACATTCTTGGTTCGCGTGTAAAGGACATTTGGTTACATCAAACTTTTTAAAGTTCTCCGCACTCTGAAAGTCTTTGTTCAGAGGCAATGCGTAGCCAAGCTCCTTTCCTCTCGGTATTGTCACTGTGGTTGCCTCTGTGTTCATTAACACACTCACACACAGTCCGCTCTCTGTGAGTGAGAAGCTTCTTCCTAAAACGGCCGAGCTCTTACTGTTTGGATTTGGTACCAGACACACCTGTCTGTTATAACTGAGTTCATTCAAGTTCCTCATCCTAAACGTCGCTACTACGGCTTGGTTTAGTTTCAATATAATTTTTCGATCCAGGATAATCGGCACCTTTGCCTGGTTAATTATGATCTTATTAAGAGGTTTCTTTTCATACTTCCTCTCTGGGTCTTTGATCCTGATCAACCCGTCGTTGAGTTCGATTGTGACATCAAAGTTGTGTAGCAAGTCCGTTCCCAGGATGAATTGATCGGATTTGTCCAAATTTTCCACCACCAGGAAACTCATCCAAAGATGTCTTCCTCCAAGCTGCAGTGATATGATCAGAGTCCGTCCTGTCACATAAATTGCTCCCTGATTGGCAGCTGCCAGTCTGATATTGGTCAGTATCAGATCCGACCTGTCGAAGCCCATATCAGTCCAGGTGCTGACTGGCATGACGCTGACTTTTGCTCCAGTGTCTAACAGTCCTTTTACTGAGAGTATGCCCTGCACATCTAGCACATGCGCTGTCAGATCGGCTTCGCAACCTATGTGAACAGCATCTTGTTCAAGCATGGCATTATGTCCGATTCGTCGCACCTTGACCTCTTCTCGACCAATTGTATCCGGCCTACTTGTTCACTTGCATCAGTCACGTGAGCCTTCGTGTAGATGTTAATGCCGTCCACATTCATCAGAATCGGAAATAGGCCATGGACTTCGATGTAATGTCCATGTACTTTCATTAGTCTTGGACCTCCTGTCGTCAGCAGCGCTCGCACTGCCCTGGAGTCCAACTTGGGATCCGTCTCCCTCAGGTAGTCCGCATAGATGTCTAGGTGTACTAGCGTGATCTCGGACGGTTCACTCAAGTTCTTGACCACCTGATGTCCTGCGACTGATATAATGGACCTTATCTTTGTTCCTTCTTTCGTCATGCTAGAGTTTTTACCCGATGTAACATTTAACTTTAGTCCCTGTTTCTTGGGTTACTGTTTGTCCTCTTCTTCCGTTGTTTCCCCAAGAATGTCAATCTTTTCCCGAAGATCTGTGCTCTCTAGTTCCGACCTTACCCACTGCTCAACTTCTTTCCTGGCTAGCTCCTGCTGAACTTTCTGTAATGCGGTCCGTGTCGCAAAGCCATAAACCACCTTGAGCGGGCCGGCGGACTCCGCCTCCAGGCTCCAGGCAATCGCCTCATCAGGTAAGGTTTTCACCTTCTTAGTCGTAAATGTGCCCGGTGTCACCTCTTTTTTCCGCGACTCAGCTTCGTTCATCAGACGTGCTCGGCTAGCTTTGACGCCTGAAAGCGCCTCTTTATGGCGGGGATGCTTCGCGTCTGCCACCGCATCCCAAAATTGAGTGCAATCCGACTTGAAGTTATCGAAAAGTCCTATCGCTTTCATGTTTTGTTTGTAGGTAGAAGAGGCGGAAATATGATGATCCATCGAACCACAATTCGCACATGACCTCCTCTCAACCATCTCATCCCGAGGTCTATACCAACTGGAGTTCGCACCAGTGTTCATTCCGTTATAGTGGCCGTAATAGCTGTAACGATTTTGCGCTCTTGGTTTTATTAGCAAGTACTCACGCGACTCCATGTGCAAACCGTCGGGCGTGGGCACCTGATCCAGCGATAGGGTGAAGTGTGTGGCCAACATGGTCTTTAGCTCATCACTTTTTACTCCATCCATGAACTTTGAGGCATTGGCCAAGTTTCGCTCCGATATCCTCTCGTCGGGGTTGCTCCTCCTTCTGAGCAACTCAAGGTCATCCAAAAATTTGCCTATGGATTCGTCATCTCTTTGACGCCTTTTTCAAATTTCACCATAGCCTGATGCCCCTGTACACCAGAGCCGAAGCGATTCAGTAAGTTGTCGAATATCTTGCGAGCGCTGTCTTGTTCGTTAGTTCTTTTCACCATCACACAGCTCAGAACCGTGCCTTCTAAGTTGCTTGTCAGTGCGCTGCACTCCTGCTTCTTGGAGAGATTCTCCTCTTCAAAATGCAACTTCATCACCTCTATCCAAGTGTCGATGCAGCCATCTGACTCATCCTTGTACGACTTCGGCTTTTTGAGTGGCTTCCTTGACCTCTCTCCTCTCTCGATTGACTTCGAGAACTTGCTGATGAATGTTTAAAGAGATCTATTGAGAGGCTCAATCATCGAGGCGTACATCGTTGTGTCCTGCGAGACTGTAGTCAGACCTTGCACTGATCTGACTTGTGGCACAGTGGGCAATCGTGTCTCCGGGGTGGCATCCGCTTCCAGCGGGACCGGGTTTGTCCAACCTGGCCTCGATGGGGCTGCTCTGGGTCGCTCCCTATGATTAGAATCGTACTTCGTTCTCGACCTTGGCTGGGGCCCAGCATAGCTGCGGGCTCCGTCCCCATCAGTCGCCTGGTCGGCTAGCTTTGACGCCTGAAAGCGCCTCTTCATGGCGGGATGCTTCCCGAAATTGAGTGCAATCCGGCTTGAAGTGTCCCTTTAAATTGCAGGAGAAGCACCTTGGTCCATACTTCATTATGAGTCCTCTCACATACTCTTCTTGGTCCTCGTCGGTCGCAACAACGTCGTCGAGAAATTAGCTTATCGCTTTCATGTTTTGTTTGTAAGTAGAATAGGCGGAAAAATTATGGTTCATCGAACCACAATTTGCCCATGACCTCCTCTAGTCCATATCGTCCCGAGTTCTATACCAACTGGAGTTCGCACCAGTGTTCATTCCGTTATAGTGGCCGTAATTACTCTAACGATTTTGTGCTCTTGGTTTTGTTAGCAGGTACTCACGCGAGTTCATGCGCAATTCGTCGGGCGTGGGCACCTGATCCAGCGATAGGGTGAAGTGCGTGGCCAACATGGTCTTTAGCTCGTCACTTTTTACTCCATCCATGAACTTTGAGGCAATGGCCAAGT
Source organism: Symsagittifera roscoffensis (assembly GCF_963678635.1). Lineage (NCBI taxonomy): Eukaryota > Metazoa > Xenacoelomorpha > Acoela > Convolutidae > Symsagittifera > Symsagittifera roscoffensis. The sequence continues at coordinate 54,108,279 of NC_087070.1, forward strand.
TTCGCTCCGATATCCTCTCGTCGGGATTGCTCCTCCTTCTGAGCAACTCAAGGTCATCATCTACTCGACGCCTCTTTTCAAATTTGACTATAGTTTGATGCCCCTGTACACCAGAGCCGAAGCGCTTCAGTAAGATGGCGAATATCTTGTGAGCGCTGTCTCGTTCATCACACAGCTCAGAACCATGCCCTCTAAGTTGCTTGTCAGTGCGCTGCACTCCTGCTTCTTGGAGAGATTCTCCTCTGCAAAATGCAACTTCATCACCTCTATCCAAGTGTCGATGCAGCCATCTGACTCATCCTTGTACGACTTGCCTGGTGTTAGCGCTCCCTTGGGGCGGAACGCACTTCCCGATTGCCTCCGCTTAAGATCTCGTCAAGCTTCCTCATCATCAGGTCAGATTTGGCATCCAACTTTTTCTCCAGGCTAGTCATCGTGTGAGCATAGGTTTTGTCGTGATCGTTCAACAGTCGCTCGATCTCTCTTGCCATCCTTATTTCTTTTTCTTCTGACTTCTTTGTTGCTTGAGCCAAGCTCTCCGCTAGGCATTGATCGGTGTTCCGAATAAATTGGGACTGATCGACTCTCGTCCGTGACTTCACCTCTGTTAGCTCATCTCGCAACTTCTGACCTTGGTGAGTTCTCTCTTCGACTCGATCTATTCTCTTAGTCACGTACCGTCGCAACTCTTCAAGGCCCGTCATTACGCCAGGAGCAAACATGTCACTTATATCGCCAGCCGCCCCCAATACCGGGTTGAGACCCAGAGACGGTGAAGTCAACTGAGGTTTTAGCCTGGTACTTGATGACGCGCCGCCCTTCTGCGTGCCCATCGACATCATCAACCTGTTGAACGTCGAGGATGCTCCTACGGTTATCCCATCGGACCTCGACGGCGAATTGGACAATGCTTTCTTGCACTTTTCATTCCTCGGGCTCGGCGTGAAGTCCACATCCGAATGAGTTAGCTCCGGATGGTCATAACTGGAAGATACACCCTCAGTTCGGAGCGACGCCATGCGCTCATCGTACAAAGACTCCGCATGATGGCGGTAGTCGGGTCGGGTCAGCGTTTGCTCCCCTTCCCTCGAAGGAGTCCATGGGTGTCTCGCTCCCCGGATGGCCTCAGCACTTCGCTCTTGATTGCCATCGATGTTTTTCTCGCTTCTCAGTTTCATTTCGGTCACTGAAAGACCAGCTTGACCTTTAGTCGTTCCGTCATCAACAAAACGCCGGAAACGCTGCTAAACGAAGATTGGCTACGCCTTGTTTTAAACTTTCGCGTGCTTCCCGTACTCAGCCTGGGAATCTTGGTTGTTACTCCTAACTAGTCTCTACGCTGCATGTTTTATGATTAATCATGATATTCGTAAAAATTGACGACAATTAACAAGAGCCGCAAAACTCCCAAACAAACTTTCCTGAGCCGGATTCTTCTATCCTTCCAAATATCAAAATATCCTTTCAATTTCTCAGAGATCCTAACAGTGACTCAGCTTAAGTTACACACACGGCCTGCTTAGTATTAAGATATTACTAACTCCACTCAGCTATCTAATATACAATATCACAAAATCTCACAGGATACTATAACCAATACACAAAACACAACGTATAGTCTTATAAGAATGTCCTATAGGTGACAGTGACCTTTCGTTCAATATCAATTTACCACCAAACTCGTATCAAATCACTGCTTCGTTAAAATCAAACAAATTTTTGTTAAGGAGCAGTGATGGTTCAGAAAAAGATAAATAAAACTTAGTCTTAAAGAAAAAGACTTCCCTCGATTGGAACATTCCAAACGAACGAAGTCCAGGACACCATTTTCTCAACTGAGTGTGTCTTGCCTAATACACTCACCGAGTTCTTTTTTAGGTGTCCTGCGATTGCCCGAGCCCACCTACTAAGTAGCTCAAGGCAACCTCAAATCGAAAATTTCTAAAGTCTATGAAAAAGCTCTCCGACACCCGGATCGCTCCAAGTGCACGTGAGCAGGGAACAACTTTTCTTCTCAAGTGAGTGTGTGCTGCCTAATACACTCGACAAGGTCTTCTTCTATATTTTCCCGGATTGCCCGAGCTTTCCTATTAAGTAGCTCGAGGCAACCACACAACCAAAAAAAAACAATCAAAAAATTTTTTTTGTTCGGGTACTTCTGATGAACCCGATCTATAATTCAAAGTTGATCACAAATTTCTGGGACAACTAGGCTCCTATACTCCCAATATAAACACCCCGTTGGTAGTTTACCTTTTATTCTGACTTTAAATGAATATTTTAGATGTTCAAATTGCTCCGGAGGGACCCCTAAGTTTTCAGGAGGGTTGTTAAGGTGCTTGGGTCACTCCGGAGGCTTGCTTCGGAGGAGTGTTAAGACACTTAGCCTACACCGGAGGGTTACTTCGGAGGGTTCCTTAATCACCTAAGTAACTTCGGAGGGTCACCTTAAACTCACTAAGGAGGGCCAATAAGAGGCTTAATTTGCTCTGGAGGGTTGTTTCGGAGGGTTGCTTCAAAATTCTAAATTTTTCAAGTCTCATTTAGGCGGGTCTTCAACTAGTCTCAGAAAGTGTCAAAACAAGTTAAATTCACTCTGGGGTGTTATTTTAATTTCTTTGGAGGGTTGCGTGGAAAATTTCTACTAAGAAGGGTTGCTAATGGGCTTAGCTGACTCCGGAGGGTTCCCCAAAAATCGAGAAAACGGATGATTTTACCGCTGTAAAGCGTACAATTGCAGTCTGACTTAAAACTAGGCTGATTGACTCGGTCAACCTTCCAAGTAGGATAAAATGATGATCTTAAAAAGTTTTCTGCCGCTCGGAGGGTTCCCTAAAGTTTGGACCCTCCGAACCAACAAATTCTAAAAAAAATTTTCTTTCCTGAGGTAATCAACCCAAAAATGGTTGCGTTCTAGGCAAATGATCAAAAACGTCGACTTATGGTACCAAAATTTTTCCGATCAGTAGGCTAGTCCTTGAGAAATCGCCAAAAACGCATTCGTCATATTGGCCTTTTTTTACAACCTATATAGGTTCTCAGAGACTTTTTCCGCACTTCTTTTTGAAAGTGCCTAAAAAAATTGAATCGAGCGTAGTAGCCCCGTATGGCACTGGAATAATGAAAAAACCGGATCAAAGTCTGTTTGGAAACAAAAATTTGTCCAAAAACTATCAAATTTGGACCCTCCGATTCCTTCCTGTTCCTATCTTTAAGTCCTTAGCTCTATCCACAGAGCTACTCGGAGGCTTGCTCAACAATCTTTCTAGCAACCGAATACGTTATGCTAGCACGCTCATAAATCAAAAATTTTTATCGCTCTAACTCTAAAAACTCAGAAACTCGATCCTCAAAACAGATTGACAAAGTTCGGAAAATAATCAAAGTTTTGATCCAAAACATTTTGTTTTCTCTAACTTCTACTAAGTCTTTCTCCGCGCGGTTTCTTTAGTTAGGGGGATCGAACTACTTAGTAACTCACTGTACAGAAGCTTTCTGCTGTTCGGAAAAGCTCGGACACCCAAAATTTTGGGAGTTTGACAGTTTGGTCGAAAATCAAGGTTTTTCGACAAAATTGGGTGTCTCTTGGGTCTAAATAGGGGATAAGTAATATATAGCAAGGATAAAAATAAATTAGTAGTCGTTAATCAAAATTATTATTCCCTCCTTTGCACCAAAATACCCGAACTAAGACCCTTAACTCGGAAATTACCAATCGACGGAGGATGCAATCGGACCGCGCCAATTGTGCCCCCCACCCCTTAAGTTTTAATGAAATAGTACCCGAACGATACTAGAATTGTGTCGACGTTACCCAACATTCGTTGTGGGTGTTGTCCTTGATGCCCTCTGCAGAGTTTGGAACACGTCGGTCGGTTTGCCACTCTACCCTCCGGTCACCTGCAAAATCACCATTAACGTGCTTAAATACTCAAACAACACTCAAGAGAGGGTTTCTAACCCACCACCAAAACACTCAATCTCTTGTTCAGAAATAATTTTAATCAATCTGAAACAACAACAAAAGGAAGGTCGGATCGCATCTCGTCCGGAAATAACATTTAAACTGTCACTTTATGTTTTTTACTGTTTTTGGCATTTTCGGATTTTCTACTGTTTTTTGTAGTTTTTTTGATTTCAAATAAAATTGTGTTTGGCCTTTTCTTGATTATACAATATTTTTGTTCGATTTTACGTTTTATGTTCAATTGGTTTTGGTCCCGGGACCTTGGGATAAGCGCGCTCATGACTTCCCACCTAACCCTCCGGCCCTCGGAATTTTTTGTCTTAACTAAGTTAAAAAGCTAAATAGTACCAGGCGGAGGGTCGGCATCTTCCCCCTAGTAGAACAAAGATCATTAAGGCCTCTAACTCGGGCATACGCCCGGAGCGGAGGGTTCGTCGCTGAAACGTTTGCTGATCATGATGGTCTTATGCTTTTAACAGGCCAGGCCCACCCAGGAGCGCCATAAAAACGTCTATGTAACATTCGCCCAAATACTTCACAGTGACGGAGCGTAGAAAAAGTACCTATAGACGACCGGCCGGCGTCATTTACCTTAATTTTACTCTTTACTCGTTTTTCATCGTCTCGACCTAGCCAGTTGATTTTCTGGTCTGTTTCGAAGAAAATCACATAGCTGTGTCTCGGATCCCCAGACTACATGACTATTCTTAAAAACACGGCTCGACTATCCTATTTTACTACGTTTTTGGTGACAGTTCTATATTAAATCCATTGGAGATGGATTGACCCTATCCTCTTTCTAGCTACTCATACTCTGAAATAACAAATAACACCGGTGTTAATTCAAAAATTTAGGACATCAGAGTAGCTAAAAATTTAATTTTTTACAGTCCTTCACCATATGATGTCTCTGGGGAGATGTCTTTTCACCATATGATGTCTCTGTTCTAGTTTCTAGAGTGGCGGGTTCTCTTGAGTTTTGTGAGTGTGGGGCAGTGGAAGGTTGAGAGTGAATTTGGGGGAGTGTGGTTGTAGCTAGAGTTGGAAGATTGCATTCATGCGTGTCGTTAGTTGAATGAAATTGGGAGATGCAGCGATGACAGCTGAAATTGTCATAATGATCACTGCTGCGGGCTATGCCGCTGCATTTTACATGCATATAGCCTGGGCATGTGAAGCACCAAACACCTCCGCCTCTCAAATTGTTTCTACAAATAAGGCAATGTGTTTGAGTAGCCATTTGAGGAAGGACGGCGGTGTAAGATAAGCGAAAGAATTTATAAATTATATTTGCAAGAAAATTAGTAAAGAAATCATTACCGTAGAACGAGAAATGGATGCCATCACGGCAGAACATTTGTGGTGTTAGATTTATGTTGAGGTTAGGTGAAACAATGAGTGTATGTGGGTGTACAAATCTATTCATCAAGTTAATCAACACATGATTATGAATATAAAGTTTGCGATTTATTTGTTATTACAGTTCTGAATTGTTTTGGGAATGATCAGTGTCTTGGGCTGAAACTTGTTAGTGACGAGGTTAATCAATGTAACATTCACCCAAATGTAACAAACAGTGACTGAGTGTAGAAAAAGCAATTATAGACGACTGGCCGGCGTCAGTTACCTAACTTCTACTCGTTTTTCATCGTCTCGACCGAGTCAGTTGATTTATTGGTATGTTTTGGGCTAAGTAAAAAGTTACCATTTTCAGGTCATCAGTCAAACGATTTTTAATCAGCTTCCGTTTATATGCGAAGATAATCACATAGCTGGGTCTCGGATCCCCAGACTACATGACTATCATTAAAAACACGGCTCGAGTATCCTGTTTTACTATGTTTTGGTGACACTTCAATATTAAATCCATTGGAGATATATTGACCCTTTCCTCTTTCTAGCTACTCATACTCTGAAATAACAAATAACACCGGTGTTAATTCAAAAATTTAGGACATCAGAGTAGCTAAAAAGTTAATTTTTTACAGTCCTTCACTATATGATGTCTCTGGGGAGATGTCTTTTCACCATATGATGTCTCTGTTCTAGTTTCTAGAGTGGCGGGTTCTCTTGAGTTTTGTTGGTGTGGGGCAGTGGAAGGTTGAGGGTGAATTTGGGGGAGTGTGGTTGTAGCTAGAGTTGGAAGATTGCATTCATGCGTGTCGTTAGTTGAATGAAATTGGGAGATGCAGCGATGACAGCTGAAATTGTCATAATGATCACTGCTGAGGGCTAGGCCGCTGCATTTTACATGCATATAGCCTGGGCATGTGAAGCACCAAACACCTCCGCCTCTCAAATTGTTTCTACAAATAAGGCAATGTGTTTGAGTAGCCATTTGAGGAAGGACGGCGGTGTCAGATAAGCGAAAGAATTTATAAATTATATTTGCAAGAAAATTAGTAAAGAAATCATTACCGTAGAACGAGAAATGGATGCCATCACGGCAGAACATTTGTGGTGTTAGATTTATGTTGAGGTTAGGTGAAACAATGAGTGTATGTGGGTGTACAAATCTATTCATCAAGTTAATCAACACATGATTATGAATATAAAGTTTGCGATTTATTTGTTATTACAGTTCTGAATTGTTTTGGGAATGATCAGTGTCTTGGGCTGAAACTTGTTAGTGACGAGGTTAATCAATGTAACATTCACCCAAATGTAACAAACAGTGACTGAGTGTAGAAAAAGCAATTATAGACGACTGGCCGGCGTCAGTTACCTAACTTCTACTCGTTTTTCATCGTCTCGACCGAGTCAGTTGATTTATTGGTATGTTTTGGGCTAAGTAAAAAGTTACCATTTTCAGGTCATCAGTCAAACGATTTTTAATCAGCTTCCGTTTATATGCGAAGATATTCACATAGCTGGGTCTCGGATCCCCAGACTACATGACTATCATTAAAAACACGGCTCGAGTATCCTGTTTTACTATGTTTTGGTGACACTTCAATATTAAATCCATTGGAGATATATTGACCCTTTCCTCTTTCTAGCTACTCATACTCTGAAATAACAAATAACACCGGTGTTAATTCAAAAATTTAGGACATCAGAGTAGCTAAAAAGTTAATTTTTTACAGTCCTTCACTATATGATGTCTCTGGGGAGATGTCTTTTCACCATATGATGTCTCTGTTCTAGTTTCTAGAGTGGCGGGTTCTCTTGAGTTTTGTGAGTGTGGGGCAGTGGAAGGTTGAGGGTGAATTTGGGGGAGTGTGGTTGTAGCTAGAGTTGGAAGATTGCATTCATGCGTGTCGTTAGTTGAATGAAATTGGGAGATGCAGCGATGACAGCTGAAATTGTCATAATGATCACTGCTGAGGGCTAGGCCGCTGCATTTTACATGCATATAGCCTGGGCATGTGAAGCACCAAACACCTCCGCCTCTCAAATTGTTTCTACAAATAAGGCAATGTGTTTGAGTAGCCATTTGAGGAAGGACGGCGGTGTCAGATAAGCGAAAGAATTTATAAATTATATTTGCAAGAAAATTAGTAAAGAAATCATTACCGTAGAACGAGAAATGGATGCCATCACGGCAGAACATTTGTGGTGTTAGATTTATGTTGAGGTTAGGTGAAACAATGAGTGTATGTGGGTGTACAAATCTGTTCATCAAGTTAATCAACACATGATTATGAATAGAAAGTTTGCGATTTATTTGTTATTACAGTTCTGAATTGTTTTGGGAATGATCAGTGTCTTGGGCTGAAACTTGTTAGTGACGAGGTTAATCAATGTAACATTCACCCAAATGTAACAAACAGTGACTGAGTGTAGAAAAAGCAATTATAGACGACTGGCCGGCGTCAGTTATCTAACTTCTACTCGTTTTTCATCGTCTCGACCGAGTCAGTTGATTTATTGGTATGTTTCGGGCTAAGTAAAAAGTTACCATTTTCAGGTCATGAGTCAAACGATTTTTAATCAGCTTCCGTTTATATGCGAAGATAATCACATAGCTGGGTCTCGGATCCCCAGACTACATGACTATCATTAAAAACACGGCTCGAGTATCCTGTTTTACTATGTTTTGGTGACACTTCAATATTAAATCCATTGGAGATATATTGACCCTTTCCTCTTTCTAGCTACTCATACTCTGAAATAACAAATAAAACCGGTGTTAATTCAAAAGTTTAGGACATCAGAGTAGCTAAAAAGTTAACTTATTACAGTCCTTCACCATATGATGTCTCTGGGGAGCCAAGCCTCCGATTCCGTGCTTTTTCTGTAATAACGTCGTTATTACTCCCGATTCGTGGCATGGGGGGTACTTCTCCTTCCTATTTCCCCACTGAAGCCTCCTTTCAGTCCCTTGTCTCCAATTAGTTGTCTTGTCGTGCGCGATTGTCGATATAAGAGGCTTCGTGTTTTCTTCTATATTTCCGACCGTCTGTCTCTCATTAAATTGGTTTTTGTTGTGTTTTTCGTCACTTTTTAGCCAAAAATGGCCATTTCCCGTATTTCTCAGAAATAGACTGTCTGCAATTGAATTTTCGTAAATTGAAAATTCCAGAATATTCTAGCCTCCTTTTCAACAATACATGATCACTAAGACCTCTAATGTCTGTTTCGTGCTGCGACGGAAGGTTCCGCTGTGCTAATCAGGGGGAATGGCACAATTATTTGGGGAGGATCAGTGTCTTGGGCTGAAAGTTGTTGGTGACGAGAATAATCAAGTTTTTCGACTGCTGTTCTAATTCTTGTGGATGCAGCCTGTTGTCATTGTATCCAGCAACTGTTGTTACTGTATTTAGGCGCTTTGGTCTGTATTGCAAAACTGTTTCAAACAGACCATGAAGCGTTGCGCCGCGGTAGGAGTGAATTGTTGATTCTACAAAAAACTGGTTGGTATATTTGGTCCTTGAAGTCCCAATAACTCTTTTCTGTGAGAACTCAGGGATGCGTCTTGCCTGGAATTGCGGCTGTAACATTCGCCCAAATATCCCACAGCGACGGAGCGTAGAAAAAGTACCTATTAACGACTGGCAGGCGTCAGTTACCTTAATTCTACTCGTTTTTCACCGTCTCGACCTTGCCAGTTGATTTTCTGGTCTGTCTAGGGCAAAGTAAAAAGTTACCATTTTTAGGCCATCAGTCAAACGACTTTTGATCAGCTTTCGTTTGCATGCGAACACAACCACATAGCTGAGTCTCGGATCCTCAGACTACGTGATTGTCATTAAAAACACGGCTCGAACAACCTATTTTATTATGTTTTTGTGTGACAGTTTTATATTAAATCCATTGGAGATGGATTGACCCTTTCCTTTTTCTATCTACTCATGCTCTGAAATAATAAATAATAACGGTGTTAATTAAGATCTAGGACATTACAGCAGCTGTTATAGTCAGTTTTCACAGTCCCTTCACATATAACAGTCTCTGGGGGACCAAGCCTCCGCTCCCGTGATTTTCTTGAGATAACACTCTTATCTCCTATATTTCGTGTCCCGGGAGGGTTCCGTGGTATTTCTCTTTCCCCCACTGAAGCCTCCGTCTCCACAAATATCTGTCGCTAAGGTCCTTATCGTGTGTTCTTGCCACGATAAGAGGCTCCGTGTTTTTCTGTCTCTGATACAACTGTTCTTCACAATCTATATCGTGGTTCTGATTTTCGTCTTTTTTTCAAAATGGCCGTCTTTTTTCTATTTCTCAGAAATGTTCTTCTTCCGATCGAAATTTTAAAAATAAAAATTCTAGAACATTCTGACCCTCCGTCGCAACACTTTTCTGTTCATAAGGCCTTTAGTCACTCTTTTTTCTGTCGCGGGAAGGTTGTGCTGTGTCATCCGGCAGAATGGACACTCCCCGGACAAGTCTCCATCAATGTCCCTATTGATCGCACAACACCGGGTTATCGTCAAGTAGGTATCCAGTTTTCTGTAACCAATCTTACAAATCGCATAAGAAAATGAAATTTATCTACTCCACTTCAACTCACTACGTGTTCACAAATGGCATCGTACTACATCTCACTGCCTTTCAACATTTTCACAAAATTTGCACCATGAGGAGTGTCCTAGATAAAAAATTTTTTCTGACTACTTACGTCGTCTTGTTATAAAACTTCTTTTCGCTCTTTGTGATTAAAAAGTGGGACGTGGCACGGCCACGCACCCGTTAAAATTAACTTAACTTCACTCACCAAGTATAATTAGTCATTTATGCGGTCCTTTCAATATTAAAACTAAGAAACTCTGTGGCTAGGAAAGTTAATGAGTTACCCACCCTTCTCGAGCGAATTTACTCAAACTTACCATGTCGCCACACAGTGAATTTGTGTCTTACACAGGTTAAAAATTTCAGTCGTGAATAAATAGGTAAATATACTCACCTATGTTCCTTATATACATACATAGATAGTAGTAACTAAAATCAACAATTTCAACAATTTTAACAATTGCAACAATTTTCGAAGTTTGGTCTGACCAAACTAAATCAAAACAAAAAGTTTAACAAGTTCAATAATCAAAACTTGGTTGATTTGTTCAAGTTTTTACACACAAAGACAATCAAGTTTTTTTCTCCTTCTCTTCTCTTCTTCGGTCATCTTCATTCCATCATTTCTCCATCCTGATGTTCAGCGTCACTGTCTTCCAGAACTTTCTCTAACATGTCCAGAGAGTTGCGGGCCGTGCCCCAACCCTCCTGTTCCAACAGCCTCGGTTTGCAACAAGGTAGCAAGTCCACATTCACCTTCTGCTCCCGGTTCCTGCAAAAGCTGTTGTGAAGACATAGGCTCACGTTTCGTTCTAGGTCAGCTCTTAAGACCTCTTTCTTCTCATCTTCAGTAACACAAGGCGTTCCAGCTACCCGCTTCACCGCTGTGGTGACCGCGTTTCTGTGCGTCAAGAATGCTCGCTTATAGGCTCCTGGTCTTATATCTAGCTGGAAAGATTGATAGGCTTCCGTGTTCCTTGACATATGACGCTTCGCGCGTTCATACATCCAAGATGTCATCACTGCACGGAACCAAGGCATCAATCTTTGCCTTGACCATATTCTTTCAATGGCTTTAGGTATCCTCAGAACCTTGCAGGTGGTTCTGAAAAGATCCAATTCACGACTCATTTTAACGTTGCTCAACTGTTCAGGAGTCGGCACGGCCGTCTCCTGCTCACTTGTGTCCGCGTTAGCCTCCAACCATCTCACTGCTAGCATGGCGCTAACCACCACGATTGATACTTGTTGATTCTGATCGGGCAACCCCGTGGAGTACAACTCCTCCACGTCTCATACTAGGATCAGATTCCCGCGTTTGGGGTACCACAACGTCTGCGCCAAGCAGTGGCAAGGATACTCCCCATGGGTTCTCACTATGTTCCTTCGGGTCCGATACCCTGAGGCTCCCAGTAACGGTTCCAATTCCATCAGAATTCTATGTAGGTCGTCTTTCTCTTCTATGGTGGGGAATTCAGTAGGTAACGCTCCACTCGCTTTCTGTTTCTGGAACTCACTCACGTTGCCTTCGTTCAGTCTCATGAACTCTTCACCCACAACGTCTTGCAACTCGCCTTCGGATCTCTTCGGGACTGCCCGAAAGATATTTGCCAACAAGTCATATGACCTCTGTGACATTCTGGCCAACCTCACGCACTTTGGCACAGAGAAAAGTTGGTCAACCAACACTTGTTGCGTCCTCGCATCCATCACCACCATGTGTGTAGGATACTTGCTATTACAATACGGCGCTGAGCTTGAACCCACCATATATTTTGAACCAGTAGGTCTGTGATAGGCTTCACTATCCTTCAGATTCATTTCATTCTCTAGAGCTTCTCGCCAGCCTCCAATCTTTTGCTCTGTCTGTAATGCTCCAGGGAATATTTCCACGCTGAGGGACGTCACTAGCTCATGGGCACGCTCCAAGCGCTCGAGCGATTCTATCGAACTCGTCATGCTGCAAAATCCCAAGGCTGTGATCAGGTTTACGTCCGTCACCCCATGGCAGTCTGCGACCAACTCCATGGCACTCTTATCTGACATGCTCAATCTTCCGTACAATCGTGCCAGTTGTCGATGCTGCTCGCTCAGCGTAATCAGGCAGTGTCCGATGTTACAAACATGTCCTTCCATCCCACTGTGTTGAGCCAAGCATGTGCCTTGCTTCAACCAATTACTCGATGTACCTTCCTCGGACAGCTCCGTGGACGGGTTGCTCTTCTTCTTCGTCAATTTCATGGCCAGCAGGTGTTGTATCATGGCCAGATCATGTAGACTCGCATCATCATCCCGGTCTAACATGATATCCGCGGTCATGTCCCAGATTAAGACTGCGTTAGGATGGGGACACCAAGAAGGCTTCATGAGTTCCCACATCACTACTAGACTGGTTTTCAAGGGACCGTCCCAAGAACCACAATCAAAACTCACTTGCCCTTTTAGCTCGGGAATCGAGGGTTCGACTACTCGTTCTTCCAAAATAATTCCAAGCTTGGGTTGTTCCACCATCAACATTCCAATTTCCTTAATCCGTTCAACCCAGAAGTTGAGCACTGTGACTTGCTCGTAGTCGAAGTATGCTTCCCTGGCTTCTTCGTTCACGAAGGGATTATACGCCATCCCCGGTATGCCAGACACATATTGGAACGACTTCAGTTTCCCTAGTGTTGCAAACTCTTTTTGTCCTCTGACCGCTTCAATCAAGTCTCTGCTCACTCTCAATTCTTTGTTGGAGTATCTTCTCACCTCTTCCAACTTGCGATAGCTTTCCATATCATTCGACTCCTTGCTTGGCACGGTCAATGGCATGTCCTGATATAGCTCTAGGAGTGCCCTAAGGAAGTTCCTTTCGCAATCAACTCCCTTTTGCCGAATGATCTTTATACATTCTCCCAACACAGGAGTGGGGATGCGATCCACCACGAACCTGACAAAGCAAAGGGCATCCTTACGCTTAGCCCATGCTATCGCTGAATCGTCTTTCGAAATCAATGCTCGTAGAGCTTCCATTAACTCTAGCTCCTGTTCTCGTGATTTCGAGTCATTACTGGCTTCATACTCCGCCTTTTTGATGCCCATCAAGCACCAAGCCAGTCGTACTTGCAGATCAGTTCTCACGCAAGGATGAGCCAGGTATGCTGCCACAGTAGCAGGTGCATTCATCGTCTGATCGAAGTATTTCTGGAGGGCCGCCCTCCAAGAAATTTCTAGCAGTTTTTCCAATCCAATCTCGTTCGCTTCTGATGACATTACTGTGCCATACTCTCTTCGATTGAAGTTAGAGTTCTCCGTAAGCCCTTTCAGATATTCTTGCATGGCCCGCTTTTCACTCCAAGCCATCAGGTGCCCTCTCGCGGAGTTCCTCGCTTTCAACATCTCCACATAACCCCCTGCCGGATCTCCCATGTGGACCGATTCCGGCACAGTTATTCGACTGTACTCGACCACGTCGAGTTGTCCTTCTAGTTTCAACTTGGCCATGTTGATTCGCGAGGGCCTATAATCTTCAAGTCCTCCAGATCCACATTGACTGATTACTTCCATTTCTAACTTAGTGTCTGCCAGGGTTCGCGCCGTCTTCTTTGACCTTGTGGCGGTTACGGTCAGACCTGCCAAGAGCATAGGGGGTATCAGATTCTCTTTTTCTCCCCCTGTCAGCGTTGCGCTATCTCCTTGCCCGCTCTCGCCTGAACGACCTGCGCTCGTTAAAGAGGTCACCACTGCGCTGGCTCTTGACTTCACCACTCTCGGGTTCATGGCTCGACTTCCTGTTTTCCCTTTTAGTCGCTTCAGCCCTTTCCTGGCTCGTCTGACAGGTAATTTCTTTGCAACATGCTGATCATCGGCACTGTCTTCTGTTACTGACTCTGTCAGAACATCCGACTCCATGGAGCTCACTATTTTTTCTAGGACCTCACGCATGATGGGTTGGTTCAATCCCACCTTCATTATGGACTGCGTCCCATATCGCCTTATCACGTCCCAAGATTTCTCCATGAAGTTTACTCGGCTCCAGATTGCTCCTGTCTTGCCTTCCAACTCCATTTGATATCTTTCCCACTCTTCTTCTGGTAATGTGCTGAAAAACGATATCTTCATTGACTCTTCGATTTTCCTCCTCCTTGGTGATTCATAAAGCAGTTTCTGCGGATCCCTGCTTCGGCACTCTCTAGCCTGGCTTATTGGGTCTATCGGAGATAGATCGGCCGACGCCTCTTTTGTAGGAGGCATGAAGGACGATGGTGCCATCAACAATAAACTCCCATCGACTTCCCCATCGTCGTCTTCACTGAACCGGTATTCTAGCAAGTACCTTTCCAACGCTCCTAGATCGGTCTCTCCCGGTTTCTCCGTCTTACTTCCGGTCCCGTCATCGTTATCGTCCTGATCCATCAATTCATCGTCGTCCGCATCAGGTTTCGGCCTAGGTCCCGAGGGTCCATGTCGCGCGTCTGTGCCCGAATCCGGCCGAGCCGGTACGGCCATGTCTCCTGCATGATAAAACAATTCATCATCGACCAGGAACTCTACCAACTCCTCGCCATGTGGGGCCAGGTCCTCTATCGTTATATATGAGCCTCCTCTGCTCTCCCTTGCCACCTCCAGCATCACCACTTTCGCTTCTCCTGACCACTTCAGTCTCGATAAGTCATCCGCGGGAGAATATTCTTCGTTCCACGTTTCAGCCGAGACCTCTGGTCTCCTGGAGGGTAGTGCTTTGATCTTTTTCCTGCTCCAGGCATCGGGGAATGAGAAGTCGAACGTATGCGCGGCAGCAACGTTCCAGCTGATGAAGCGCGGCTCCATCCCTCCACTCCACTTCAGCATTCTCTTCTCTGCGTCACGAGCTGCTCCGATACGAGGGGCAGTGATGGGAGATGTGACTCCCAACAACATCCTCCTTATCGGTGGATATCGATGGCATTGGTCCGGCAGCGGCCTGGACCCAGGAAGCCATGTCTGTTGATTCTCTTTCGCATGGGCATAGGCTCCCGGCAATTGAGGTACTCCCACAGCTTCTCCTGTATCCTTCATCACTGGTCTCAAATTCCAGAGTTTTGGGTTAAACTGGATGTGGGACAGATCCTCACGGCCCATTCTGCATTTGAAGTGGTTGTTGAAGTCCATCAACACCCAGCCTGGCTCTGCTATTCTTCCGAACAGCCTATCGTCGCTAGCCAGCTTCCTCAGTTCACTCTGTTCTACCCAATTCAGCACGGAACAATCCACTACTGAGACCAGGTTGACGTACAACACTGAATTCCTGTACGCTTTAACTTGCACATCCGGGAACGCAAAAGACATCACCGGTCCATACACCACTGTGACGAATTCCCTCAGTCCGTGGACCAGAGCCAACGGATCAATCCGCATCATGACAGCTAAGTCTGTTAGTAAGGGCATGCCACAATACTGCTTACATTCGCCTGCGTTCGTCGCCACCTTGTCCTCTCCTGTGACGCTTCTGTTCTGTTGCAAGAGGTATTGAAGCAGTAGAGTCCTCCAGTCTTTCATCTTCTTGAGCGAGGCGGTTTCCAACTGTGCATTGAACTCACGACTGGGTCCTTGTAGTTGTTCAGGGTAACGTAATAGCACAAGCAAATCTCCCAGTCGACCATAGGTCATGGCAATCAGAGTCAGGAGTCCGTCCAATCTCAAATCTGCCAACGCTTGGGTAAAGAGGTTTGCCGGTCCTTTCACAAAGTTTTCATGACCAAATGTCACGTATAAGGCTAGCACCAGGCCAATCGACAACTTCCTGATGTCTTTGACGAAGCTCGCGATCAGGTTCCTAGATGCCTTCGGATAGCACGTCGATAGGAAAGATGGCGTCCATCCCACTCCCATTCCACCCAAGATAGCATCTGATCGTTCATACTGTGCCTTCGTGGCCAGCACGTCAGCTTGGAACTTGTCCAGCGACATCGTGTTTACGTCTTGCATCAGTTTCAACATCTTGCCTCCAGCCAACTCCCGGGCATTAAGTAGATTCTTCAGATACGCGTGTATCTCTTTAATTATTGCCGGCGCATGCTCAAACGCGTCCTCACCCAAGGTGCACAGCCTCGGTGACAGATACAACCATATGTTGTTGTGTGGCTTCGTACGCAAAGCCATTGCCATGAGGTCCTCCTCTGCAGACGTCATATTCTTTCTGATCATCCTTCCCTGCTCATTCTCTGCATGATCCATCTGTCTGAACCAGAGATCATCAGCCACCTGTTGTACTAACAGATGATCGTCACCTACCCCTGGTCTTAGCTTCAGTAATCTTGCGAAGTTGGACAGCTCCAACCCCAGAACTTCGTCTAGCACCAACCGGGTTGTGCTACAATCTCTGAGCCCCTGTATGGCATTCGAAATGTCAGCCCAAACGGCGGGAAGCTCATATCGGGACGGATAGTAATTGTCCGGGTCCACCACTCTGTTTGGGGCAGGAATTATTACGTTAAATATCCTCTCTGCTATCGTCGTGACCATTGTGTACACAAATTGAAGGGGTTCAGGCAACGCAGCGTAGCCTGGTGACAATACGAAGATCACCTTCACCACATTCATGGTGAAACGTTGTCTTGCTGCTGCCTCTACCTCGGCCATCGCCGAGAGCAGTGTCATTATCGCCTCCCCTATAACTTCGTTACTCGGGATCGATCCATCCGTCAGACGTGACAATAAGCCTCTGCTTTGTAGATGATCATTTGAGCCCGCAACCACTATTACCTGCGGCTCCATGCTGACCACTCTCCGTACACTTATCATCATGCCTATCGCCTGTCCCCAGTCCAGTTTAGGCGCCGTTAAGAAAATCACATCGGGCCAGAATAGAGAACGGGGCGTGTAGAGATAATCGGAGCCGGCCACAACCAGATATTTGGCAGCCTTCATGTCCAAGGGGTCATAAGCTGCAAAAAGGCCATCGCCTATTGGGGCCTTCAGGTTCCCGTATCTCTTATCGTCTCCAACCACTGTTGTAGTTCGGGGGTAATCCCTCGAATACTCGCCCGGCGTCTGACCGGGTGGTTTAGCGAATTGTCTGTACATCTTGTGATGTTTGTTATTGGGCTTGTTCTCCGTCTGGAACTTGCCCTTGCGCACAGGTGGTGTCCTTTCCCGGGTCCTATCTCGAACGTCGGTGAGCGACCGGGTGTTTAAAGGTCCAAAGGTATTGTCATGAGGCAATCCATCCAGGTCTACATGTCGGAGTGAGGTCGAGGAGCTGAACTTCTCCTGCTCTGCTGGCAGCCAATCCACACCCGGTATCCGATAAAGTCGCGACACTGTGGGACTTTCGCCGCCAGTCATTCTCATCACATCCTCCCTACACGTCAAGGTATTCATATTCAACTTCGCCGACATGTCCGTCTTATACTGACCCCAATGACTAGGATCTGATCTATTCCAAAGCAGCCTGCTGCCTGATTCGATTCCCTCCGCTGGCACGGTACTTGTAGACAGTCCTGCTGTCGAAGCAGGATTTGTCGTGGCAGGCGAATCGTTCCTCCTAGACGCGGTCTGGGAGTTATTCCTGTTGTTCTGTTCCACCGATCTGCCGAGTCGGCTTCCAATCGATTGCGGCCTGGGAGGAGGAGCAGTCCCTAGCCTGTCTCTCACGTTCGAGCTCGGAGCGACGGTTGCGGCTCCAACCGTCTCCGTTGCCAAGGGTCCTAGACGGTTGGCGAGGGATTCGGGCACGGTTGCCCTTATTCTACTCCCTCCGGTCGAATTGGTCCGAGCCAAAGAACCGGTCGCCCTCGACTCTTGCTCCGCTTCCCTCAATTGCGTCTGAAACACATCATTAATCCAATGCCTCCCTCGTTGGGTATTGAAGTGCACTCCATCTTTAGTGAGCGCGATGTGGTCAGTCATGCGCAGCATATTTTCGAGATCCAGGAGTCGCAACTCGCCAGGGTTGTTTCTCACCAGACTGCGGGTCATTTCATTCCACCGCGTCACGTTGCCATTCATGAAATCTGCAGCTATGGTGCCCACCAAAGGATTTGGTGGTATCGTGCACAGGATCACGAGTTTGGGTCTGTACTTTTCCTTCAATTCGTTCAATAGACACACCAATAGAGGTTCCCACTTGTTCTCCGGAGTCACGGGGGCTCTCGAGACGTCATTGGTCCCCAGCATTATTATTAATGTATCCAAATTATCCTCGCTCTGGAACTCCATCATTTTGATGACTTGAGCCACTGAGGCTCCTCCAAAGGACAGAATGGTAGTATGACCATAGACGAAGATCTCATTCAGATCTCTCACCAAACTGTCTCCAATAATCAAATGGCGACTCCCTGGGGGAATTACTTGGTCGTTCGTGGCGGGGTTCCAGCTCATGTCATTCAGGCAGGCTCGAGGATGCTCGGCTGGCACTTGCGTGAACTGATGACGTGCCATCAGATTCTTCCTGATGTCTACCACGCGAGACTTCTCAAAGACTCCACCAGGCGCAGAACACGCTATCGTGCGGGTTGCTCGCTCCGAGCTATTTGATGAATGATCACGACGCTGGGAAGGAACGATCCTAGCCAGTGTCCGCTCAGTGCCTCTGTTGATCTCCTCCATTGCGGCTCTGGCCACTTGGTTAAATGATTCCTGAAATTGAGGAGCTAGATAGGTGTCAGAAGGGTCTGGTATCGTGAACCTCTGACTCGAAGCAGACGGTCGTGTCTGCTGAGGAGCCTCGGGCCCCCTTGAAGCACGCAAATCCAGAACCTCAGGTCCTCTCGATGCGCATAGCTCCTGCGCTGTTGTCCTGGGGCGTGTGTCGTTGGATCCCTCCGAGGACCTCATGCTCGCCAGGATTTCCGGTGACACTTGGCTCACCTTCGCCATATACAGCTCCTTCAGGTGCTTTATCTCATCTTCCTTGTAGGCCACCTGCAGATCTTCAAATTTCTTTTTCCATTCGTCTCTCTCTCGAGCTATCGCCCTGTACTCCTGAAGTTTGGCACACAGCTCACTCTGATCTCTCTCCTTCTTCTCCAGTGTCTGAATTGTCTCCGACGTCTGGATCTCTATCTCGCTCACTCTCACTCTCTTTAGGGGAGGAGCAGCTGTTGTAGAGTCGACAGAGTGTGACGGGCCTGGCCCATCACGTTGTCTCTTCGCTCCAATGAGTGGCTGCGCAGGTTGGACGGGCAAGGGCATCTCACCTATCCGGTGGTCCCTTTGCTCACCTAGTCCTGGCTCACGAGCCAGGTCGTGGCCAGACATCTCTCCGCGCCTCCATCTCATCAATCGGTTTCGGCCTCTCTCGGCGGTCCCGGACTCACCGAAGGCCAACATCAACACGACTTCTGTAGGGCGATTCCCTCGACCCTCTCTTCCCAGTGCATTGAGGAGTGCGACCACAAACATCGCCAGCCCCGGGTCTTCTCGTGTAAAATCACAATCGATCAGCCGCTGATAGATCTCGTCTAGAGTCGCTCCTAGACTCGCTGAGAGGAATTCCATGAGTTCGTTCGTGTCACCCATTTCTTTTCGTGTTGATTCTTGTTGTCGTGTCGTGTAATTTCTTTCTGTCTCCTCTGATTCAGTGTTCAGTAAACAATTTTCGATCAATCAAGATCTAAAAAAACAGGTCGCGACTTAGAACCATCATTTTTGGATGCCACATCGATCAATTCTTTGAAACTCTCCATTGAAATTCTCTTCACAATTCTGATTTAAAATTTAGCACCAAGGTGGATCGTCCACCTTTATCTTTGTCAGAGTAGCACGAATAAGCGCTGTCACCTTGATGACACAAACATAAAACATATCATAACAATAACATAACATAAACACATAAACATCACACACCTATACTATCATATAAAAACCTAATCCCTAATACTGTACCTAAAACCTAACCTAAAACTTGACTCTAATTCTTATCGAGCAACTTAATAAAAACCACTTATCGCCGAGCGCAATTCTTAGCATATGCTCAGATAGTATTTTTTATGTAAGTAAACCTCTATGTCAGTCTCTGAAAATATCACATGCACAAGAGCGTACAACTCTCTCGGGTGTAGCTTCCCTCTATTGGGATCATAAACTGGCAACGAGAGAGAGGTCACACCTCTCTCAACCAGGAAATCCCTAAGTCGAGTCAAGGCCAATACCAAGCTCTCCGGATTCACGTGTTGCCTATCAGTAGCTTTCGTAACCAAAAAACACAAATATTTCCCTGGTATCTGTGATGCAACAGGGGGCAACGCTATCATCCCTCCTACACCCGGCCTCTGTTTCCACAAAAACTCGATATTCTTGTACTCTCTTTTAAAGTCGGCAGCTAGTGCTGTTTTGAAGCTTACGTCCGCAGTTATCGCTATGGCGCACGTGCGTTCCGTGAGTATGAAATCGCTGTCCGTTATGACGATATTGTTCGAATAGTGGTTCGGTAGATCAAAATACGATTCAAAGATTCGTCCAAAAGGTGGTTTCTTAGCATTCTCGCCCTCTGTCTCTAGTTCTCCGGTTTCTCTTGCCGATTTCAATTTTTTATTATGAGATTTTCGGTGTGGGTGAGTCCTACCCCCACTCCCCGGACAAAAATATACATCGACGTCCCCGTCGATCGCCCAAAGTCTAGGAGACCGAGGTTGGATTGTGGAACACGTAGAGGACCATCTGGGGCGACCCAGTTGGACTCGGTATTATCATGACTGAAGTATTTGACGCCGTCTCTATCGACGTCCTGAATCGTCAGGATCGTCTCTTTTGGATCTGTCGGCAGATCATGGAGCCATTCGAGCACGCGCAAGTTTGTTAGTTCTTGCTCATGAGTCTGTTCCGCTTCTGGTTCGAACTCCACTTCCGGTTCTGATCGATCGTCGATCCAATCTTGATCCATATCGTTCACAAGGTCGATTTCTTCTAGCATCGCTACCTCGTCCAGCCCCACCAGCGAGTCTATGACATCACTCACTACTATCCGGTCTACAACGAAGTCCTCGCCATACGGATTGTATTTCTTCTGGTTTTTTCCTCTCTTACTTTGGCGTGTCTCCATAGTGAGCGGAAAGTCAGGCTGTATTCCTTTGTCAATTTCGGTTTGTTCCGGGCAATCCCAGTCTTCTTCGGCATAGGGTAGAGTTTCATCGTCCACCTCTACTCGCTCAGTCAACTCGAGATCCAGTGGTAGATCACAATCGTCCACCACCTCATTCCCGTCGTTCTTGTCGCGAGTACCCCTTTCATTCACTTCACAAGCAGGATCCACTATTAAATAGTCTCCCTCTTGCATGTCCGCTGGAATGCACCAATCCTCGGAAGAGGCGTTGTGTGGTTTGATATTCTCGTAATGAGCCGCTCTTCCTGTGCTCAGCCGATAAAAACGACCTCCTTGATGCACCTCTGTTATCTGAAATGGACCACGCCATTTCTTTAATAGTTTCTTGGTTCCTTTTGGTGGAACCACTTCCTGGAACACCCAGACGTAATCGCCAACTGAGTAGGCTTTTGCATCGGCTGTTCTTTTATCAAACCTCCTTTTTTGTCTAATTTGCGCCTGTTGCGTATTCCTCCTGCATAAGTCATTAAGGGCCTGCTGTCTTCTAATAACGTCCCGCACGTACGTTTGCGGTGCTGTCCTCTTCCCTTCATATTCAGGGTAGAAGAACGTTAATGGGAGTGCTTTTTCGTGACCCGTCAGCATCATATGTGGACTTATTCCCGTGGTGGAATGCTCCGTGCTGTTGTAAGCACCCATCACTTGCGGCAAGTGCTTGTCCCAGTCATCCATATAGCGTGAGCAGTAGACTCTCAACATGGATACCAGTGTGCGATTCTGCCTCTCGACTAGGCCATTCGTTTGTGGGTGATAAGTGGTCGAGTGGGCCTGCGCTACCTGCGACCTTTTCATTAACTCTTTCGTGAGATCACCTACGAATGCTTTGCCATTGTCCGATTGGAACGTGATGGGGCAGCCATGCCTTGCTATCCACACGTTTATCAAATGATCGCACGTTTCTTCTGCCGATGCTGTCATGCAGGGTGCTGCCTCCGCATACTTCGTAAAATGGTCGATCATTACCAGCACCTGATTATAGCCCGTTGCTGTCATGCAGATTTTCTGATGATCAATTTGCACCACTTCGTTGAAACCTGACGATTCTATTGACTGTAGGGGGAACCTTAGTTTCCTGGGATCCTTTGCCTGTTGACAAGACAGGCATGCGGCTATCCATTTCTCACAAGCCTTCTTCAATCCCGGCCATTCGAATCGTTTTTGTATCCTGTTATACACTTTGTCCACGCCTTGATGGCCCATCTGATCATGTGAGCGAAAGAGCAATTCGGTCTGGTACAACTGTGGTAACACTATTGAATTGTATTTATAGAGGACCTTGTCTTCCTCTTTTCGCTTGCAGGCAACGATTCCGTCCTTATTCAGGTACAACAAGTCGTTTCGCTTCAGGTAGAATTGCTTCAGGATTTTGTAGCTGTCTTCTTCCAAGTCTCCCTTGTCAGGTGCTCCATTCTCGATCCATATTTTCAGACTGCTCGTCATTCTATCATTTCGTTGAGCCCTCAGGAGATCCGACAGCCTGTACCTGGCTTTCAAATACGTCTTCACCACGTTCATCTGCCCACTCATCATCTCCGGAGCATGAGCATCGTCCATCAACTTGACACACCATATCTTTTTCAAAGGCGTCGCTTCTTGCACAGATGGTTCCAGATTGGTACGGACGACCGTACCATGTGGCAGCAATCTGGTTGGGCGTTTTGAAACTGCTATCAGCTCGAGCTCGTCTGCGGCATTATCTACCACAGTGCCCTCTTCATCTGAGGTGTATCTGTCCCTGTCTGGATCCTGATGTGTTTCTCGGTCCAGCCCACGCTGCTTCCAGTCTACCAATAAGGAGTGGATTGCGATCTCTGACATATCGGAGTTGGAAGCTGTTTCAGACGTGTTGTCCCAGGACTGGGGTCTCGAGTCACCACTTGAGTCGACTGATTCCTCAACATCATATTCCAAGTTGTCTGAGATGTTTCTTGACTCCCTGGACAAAACTCTGTCCATCGGTCGCTTTGAACCCGACTCCCCGGACAAAATTCTGCCCCTAGGTGGTCTAGTCAACCTCTCCCCGGACAAGTCGTCCTGCACGGGCTCAAAAGTGTCTGACTCATCAGAGGAGACGTCCTTGACTGGCTCGAAGGTGTCAGACTCCCCGGACATTGTCTCGTCCATGGACGAACGATCTGGGCTTGGCTCGTATTCCTCTTTTGCATCCGTGAAGTGCACTCTCCTCGTGAAGCTGGATTTCGACCTGATCCTGACTTCCTCAGTAGCTTGGTTTTGATTCGATGTTCCATATTCAGTGAACGAAGTTCTCAACAATACTTCTTTCGGCATCGAGGTCACCAGCTGGTTGACGATCGACCTGCAATACCGTTCAACGCCTCGGCTGCGAATGGACACTGGCCTCTTCTCTGTTCTCTCGGTGACAGTCAACCTCTGCATGGTCTCCATCCATTCACGATCATGCCTATTCACTTCCCTATCCAACAAGTCACGGAGTTTTCCCATGACGTCCGGCGCCACGTTCACCGTCTTATTCAATAAAGCGATGCTGTTTATACCCAGCCTGGTCAGTTCTTGCTGTACCAAGTTGGATCGGACTAGCAGGTCCAACGGAACGGGTTCGCCTCTGGCTAAAAGCTTTATCTCCGCGGCCGTCTCCACTGGAAGGTCAGGGTGTCCAGGTATAGGATGTCCTGATTTGTCTAACCACCTAGTAAGTGGCAGCTTATCGTAGGTTTCTTTGTCCAGAAAGGAAAACCCGTCTTTGATCTCTGATTGGTAAGCCTGCTTCTCCTCGAGGCGCTCATAAAATTCTGTCTTTTTACTGAGGCTATCTGCGTTCTGGTGCTTGTCACGGGTACGGTGCTCTATGATCATGTGGTATCCATCCAGGCGCACAATCCAACGACCAATATAGCTTTGGTCCATCGAATAGGTTTTCAGCCAGGCAAGGGCACGATTATCCACACGTAACTTGAAGGGAGCACTCCCCAAGTAGGCCCTGTATTTTTCCACGAAAGTGATCACCGCAAACATCTCCGCTTTTGGTGCGCCGTACTTCATTTCAGTATCACTCAGGACTTTACTCCCGTAGGCTATCGGACAAAGAACCGTTCTCCCGTTCCACTCCTGCTCCTGGTGAAGTATGCCCGATATCGCAACCACTGATGCATCCGTGTCCAGCACGAACATTCCCTTCTCTGTTGGCATGCCGAGGACCGGTGCCTCGCAAAGTTCACGCTTGATGTTTTCAAATGAAACTTGTGCCTCATCAGTCCAGGTGAACTTTTTGCCCTTGTTTCTCATCAGCCTCTGCATGGGGTATATCTTGTCAGCATACCCCTTGATGAACTCTCGATAATAATTTGCGAATCTTAGAAAACTCATCAGCTGTGTATCTGTTTTAGGTGCCTTCCAGGTCAGCACCGCTTCAACCGCTTCGGGATCTGGTCTCACTCCATGTTTGTCAACCAGGCGGCCCAGATACTTTATGGAATCCCTGAGGATTTCACACTTAGAGGGTTTGCATTTCAGACCCGCCTGCTTCATGCAAGAAAACACCTCCTCCAACCTCTCTATGTGGTCTTCTAAGGTTGGTGTTGCAATCACGACATCATCGACATAACACATAATGAGATTCCCGTATTTCTTAGTGACGCTCGTGAGTGCCTGGGCCATCAGTCGCTGGAATGTGGCCGTCGCGTTGCACAATCCGAATGGCATCCTCTTCCACTGGAACAGTCCCAGCTCACACGCGAAACCTGTTTTCTCTCGATCTTGCTTTCTGAGTGGCACTTGCCAGAATGCGGAGCCCAAATCCAACGTCGTGAAGAACTTAGCGTCTCCCAGCTTGGATAGGCTCTCATCGATCCGGGGAATCGGGTATGCGTCCTTTATAGTCACTGCGTTCAGATAACGGAAATCACAACAAAATCTGAGTTGTCCCCCTTTCTTTTTCGCCATGACCACGCCACAAGCCCATGGGGACTTCGACGGCTCAATCATGTCGTACTCCATTAACATTTCAATTTCCTTCCTACACGCTTCTGACTTGTTTGGGGTCATTCTTCTCGCCCCTTCCCTATGAGGTACCGAGCCCTCTTCTATCTCAATCTCGTGCTCTACAAAATTGCAACAACCTATATCGGCCTTATGCTTTGAAAAAACGTCTGCGTTCCGATCTAGCACCGCCCTGAGCGAATCTAGTTCCCTGTCAGATATTTTACCCTTCAGATGTTCTATCTCAGGCAGGACAGGCCTATTCGCTGCTAACTCTGCTTCCGTCGGCCTCTCAGGAAAGTTGGAACAACTAGACAGCCCATCATCTGTTTCCGACTTCATTGAAAACAATTTCCTAGAAGATTTCAATTCAATTACTCTTTTCATTATACATTCTTGGTTCGCATGTAATGGACATTTAGTTACATCAAACTTCTTCAAGTTCTCCACACTCAGAAAGTCTGTGTTCAGAGGCAAAGCGTAGCCAAGTTTCTTTCCCCTCTGTATTGTCACTGTTGTTGCTTCTGTGTTCAATAACACACTCACACACAGTCCGCTCTGAGTGAGTGAGAAGCTTCTTCCTAAAATAGCCGAGCTTTTACTGTTTGGATTTGGTACCAGACACACCTGTCTGTCATTGCTGAGTTCATTCAAGTTCCTCATCCTAAACGTCGCTACTACGGCTTGGTTCGGTTTCAATCTAACTTTTCGATCCAGAAAATCGGCACCTTGGCCTGATTAATTAAGATCTTATTAAGGGGTCTTTTCTCATACTTTCTTTCAGGATCCTTGATCCTAATCAATCCGTCATTGAGATCAATCGTGACGTCAAAGTTGCGAACGAAATCCCTTCCTAGGATGAACTGGTCGGATTCATCCAAATTCTCTACTACTAGGAAGCTCATCCAAAGATGTCTTCCTCCGAGCTGCAGTGAGATGATCGGGGTTCGTCCGGCGACATAGATCGCTCCCTGATTGGCAGCTGCCAACCTGATGTTTGTCGGTATGAGATCCGATCTTTCGAAACCCATGTCGGTCCAAGTTTTGACTGGCATGACACTAACCACTGCTCCCGTGACTAGCAGCCCCTTTACTGAAAGTTGTCTGCCTTGCACGTCCAGAACGTGTGCGGCCAGATCGGCCTCGCAACCAATATGCACCGCATCTTGTTCGAGCATCGCGTTGTGTCCGATTCGTCTGACCTTCAGCTCCTCTTGACCAATGTATATCCGGCCAACCTGATCGTTCGCATCAGTTATGTGAGCTTTCGTGTAGATATTGATGCCATCCACATTCATCAGAATCGGGTAAGGGCCATAGACATCGATATAATGTCCGTCCACTTTCATCAGCCTCGGACCTCCCGTTGTGAGCAGCGCTCGCACTGCCCTGGAGTCCAGTTTGGGATCCTTCTCCTTCAGGTAGTCGGCATAGATGTCCAGGTGGATTAGTGTAATCTCGGATGGTTCACTCAAGTTCTTGACCACCTGGTGCCCTGCGACTGAGATGATGGACATTATTTTGGTCCCCGCCTTCGTCATGCCGAAAGTCTTGCCAGATATAACGTTCAGTTTTAGTCCCTGTTTCTTGGGCTCCTCTTTGTCTTCTACTTTTGTCGCTTTACCGAGGACATTAAGACTCTCCCGAAGATCTGTGCTTTCCAGCTCCGACCTTACCCATTGCTCCACTTCTTTCGTGGCAAGGTCCTGTTTGACATTCTGCAGCGCTGTCCTTGTCGCCAGGCCGTAATCCACCTTGAGTGGACTAGACGACTCTGCTTCGAGGTTCGAGGCTACCACCTCGTCAGGCCATGTCTTAACCTTTTTGGTCGCAAAGGTGCTCGGTGTCGTTTCCTTTCTCCGAGATTCAGCCTCGTTCATCAGACGTGCTCGACTGGCCTTGACACCCGAAAGCGCCTCTTCGTGGCGGGGATGTTTCGCGTCCGCTACTGCGTCCCAAAATTGAGTACAATCCGACTTGAAGTGTCCCTCCAAATTACAGAAGAAACACCTCGGACCATATTTCATGATGAGCCCCTTGACGTACTCCTCATGATCCTCGTCGGTCGCATCGGCGTCCTCAAGAAAGTGGCCTATGGCCTTCATGTTCTGTTTGTATGCAGAACACGCAGAAACGTGATGGTCCATCGAACCACAATTCGCGCACGACCTCCTCTTGTCCATGTCATCGCGAGGTTTGTACCAACTGGAATTCGCACCAGTGTTTGTCCCGCTATAGTTACCATAATTGCTGTAACGGTTTTGCGCCCTCGGTTTTATGAGTAAATACTCGCGTGACTTCATACGCAAGTCGTCAGGCGTGGGTACCTGGTCAAGCGACAGGGTGAAGTGAGTGGCCAACATCGTCTTCAACTCCTCACTCCTTACTCCATCCATGAACTTCGAAGCAATCGCCAAGTTTCGCTCGGATATTTTCTCATCCGGGTTGCTTCTCCTCCTGAGCAATTCAAGGTCGCCCAAGAATTTATCTATTGATTCTTCATCTCTCTGACGCCTCTTCTCGAACTTCACCATAGCCTGGTGCCCTTGTACTCCAGAGCCGAAACGATTCAGCAGGATGTCGAATATCTTGCGAGCGCTGTCTCTCTCATTGGCTCTTTTCGCCATTACACAATTTAATGCAGTACCCTCCAGGTTGCTCGTCAGCGCGCTGCACTCTTGTTTCTTGGAGAGATTCTCTTCCTCAAAGTGTAACTTCATCACCTCTATCCAAGTATCAATGCAGCCGTCTGACTCGTCTTTATATGACTTCGGCTTTTTCAGTGTTCTTCTTGACCTCTCTCTTCTCTCGGTTGACTTCGAGAGCTTGGTGATGAATGTTTCAAGAGATCTGTTCAGAGGCTCAAACATCGAGGCATACATCGTTGTGTCTTGCGAGACTGTAGTCAGATCTGGTACTGAACTGACTTGTGGCACGGTTGGCAATCTTGTCTCCGGGGTGGCATCTGCCTCCGGCGGTACTGGATTCGTCCAGCCAGGCCTCTGCGGGGCTGCCCTTGGCCGCTCCTTGTTTCTATGTTCGTAGTTCGTTCTCGAGCCTTGCTGGGCTCTGGCACTGTTGCCCGTACCATCTCCAACATTCGCATGGCTTGAGCGCTCCCTTGAGTTGGAATGCTCCTGCCAACTACTCCCATTCAGGATCGCGTCAAGCTTCCGCATCATCAAGTCAGATTTGGCGTCTAACCTCTTCTCCAGGCCAGTCATCGTTTGGGCGTAGGTATTATCATGATAATTCAATAATCGCTCGATCTCTCTTGTCATCCTTGCCTCTCTTTCCTCTGACTCTTTGTTTGCCTGTGCCAGGCTCTCAGCCAGGCATTGATCGGTGTTATGAATCAATTGAGCCTGATCAAACCTCGCCTGCGACTTCACGTGCGTTAGCTCGTCTTTCAAACTCTCTCGACCATGGTGAGCTCTCTCGTCAACTTGATCTATCTTCTTAGTCATATCCCGCCTCAATTCATCCAGGCCATTCATCACACCAGCGAACATATCACTTATGTCACCAGCTGCCCCCAGTGGCGGGGTTAGCCCCAGAGAAGACGAGGTCAGCTGCGGCTGTAGCCTAGTACTCGATGACGCACCGCCCTTTTGCTTGTGCATTGACGCCATTAGTCTGTCAAATGTTGATGATGCTCCCATCGTTATCCCATCTGACATAGGCCTGGTCGGCGAGGCAGAAGACGCCTCCCTGCTCATGTCGTTCCTTGGGCACGGTGTGAAGTTCACATCCGGATGGGTTATTTCCGGTTGGCCGTAACTAGAGGATAGACCTCCGGCTTGTAGCGACGTCACGCGCCCATCGTACAAAGACTTCCAACTTTTCTTTGCCTTCGAGAACGTCTGCTCTTCACCCGGACTCATACTCGACATCATCGCGTTGTTGCTCTGTTTGGCCAAAGATGAGTGTGCACTTGTCGGATGTGAATGTTCCTTTCTCCATTTATAGCTCTTAGTGTCTGATTTGGACATTCCCCTGTACAACACTTCCTCCCGAGGTTCGACCTCGGGACGCTCCGAGGTCTCCTCTGTCCTCTCGGCTTCCTCCCGTTCGAGGACCTCATCTGGCTCAAAGTCGGGTCGAATGAGCGTTCGCTCCCCTTCGTCAAAGGGATCCACCAGCGTTTCGCTCGCAGGCTCGGCCTCGGCGCTCCGCCTTTGATTGCCATCGAGGTTTTTCTCGCTCCTTAGTTTCATTTCGCTCACTGAAAGATCAGGTTGACCTTTAGTCGATTCGTCTTCAGCAAACGCGTCGGAAGCGCTGCTAAACGAGGTTTGGCTACGCCTAGTTCTAAACTTCCGCGTGCTTCCCTTGCTTAGCCTGGGAATTTTAGTAGTCGATCCTAGCGAGTCCCTGCGCTGCATAGTTTTTAACAAAATGAAAGTATTCGTAATTTGATGGCAATGCAAACGTACCACAAACAAGATTTAGTTAAATCACTTAACGCTGCCTACTCGATTCCGTCAGTATCAAAATGTCTCTTAGATCTCTCACGGCTAAATCAGTGGCTCAGCTAAGGTTACACACAGGGTCTACCCAGTATTGATATAATGCTAACTCAACCCGGTTGTATAGTATAACAGTATCACTAAGTTTCCACAAGATATAATCGACACACAAAACACAATCGATAATCAGATAAGAATATCCTACAGGTGACAGCGACCTTTTGTCAGTATCAATTTATCGCCACACAATTTATCAAGTCACTGCTTTGGTAAAATTAAACAATCTTTGATAAAAAGCAGTAATGATTCAGAAATAGATTAATAAAACTTAGTCTTAAAGAAAAAGACTTCCCCCAATCGGAACGATCCGAAAGAACGAAGCCCAGGACACAGTCTTCTCAAGTGGGTGTGTGTCTGCCTAATACACCCACCGAGGTCTTCTTTTAGGTGTCCTGCGATTGCCCGAGCTGTCCTACTAAGTATCTCAAGGCAACCTCTGATCGAAAATTCTTCAAAAGTCTATGAAAAAGCTCCCCCACACCCGGAACGCTCCAAGTGCACGAGAGCAGGGAACAACTTTTCTTCTCAAGTGAGTGTGTATTTGCCTAATACACTCACCGATGTCTTCTTTTATTTGTTCCCGGATTGCCCGAACTTTCCTATTAAGTAGCTCAAGGCAACCACACAACCTAAATCACAATCAAAAAAAAATTCTTTGTTCGGGTACTTCTGATACACCCAATGTAGAATCCAAAGTTGATCACGAATTTCCGGGTCAGAATGGGTTCTTATGATCCTGATAAGCACGCCTAATATCCTAATATGATCTTAATTAAATGGATATTTTCCGTTTCCCAAATTGCCACAGAAAGTTTACTCAAGTCTCTAACAAGGAAGATCGTTAGAAGGTTTAAGACACTCCGGAGGGTTACCTCGGAGGGTGCCTTGATCACCCAAGTTACCTCGGAGGGTCCCCCTAAATTTACTAAGGAGGGTCAATAAGATGCTTAATATGCTCCGGAGGGTTACTTCGGAGGGTACCTCCAAAATTTTCAAATTTTTCGATCTCGCTTAGAAGGTTCTCCCCCTCGCTTCAAAAAGCGTCAAAACAAGCTAGGAGCTCTAAGGGGAGCTGTTTTAACTTCTTAGGGTGATCTCGTGGAAATTTTCCACTAAGGAGGGTTGCTAAAGGGTTTAGCTGACTCCGGAGGGTCACTTCGGAGGGTTCCCCCAAAATCAAGAAAAAGGGTTATATCACCGCAGTAAAGCCTCTGAAAGCGGTCTACCTGACTTAAAACTAGGTTGGCTGACACGGTCAACCTTCCCAGTTGAATAAAAAGATAATTTGATAAAATTTTCTGCCGCTCGGAGGGTTGCCCGTGATTTGGACCCTCCGAACCAACAAATTCTAGAAAAATTTTCTTTTCCGAAATAATCAACCCAAAATTGGTTGCGATTCGGAAAAGTGATCAAAAACGTCGACTTATGGTACCAAAATTATCCCGATCGGATAACTAGTCTTTGAGAAATCGCCAAAAACGCGTTCGTCAAAATGGCCTTTTTCACCACCTGTATAGGATCTGAAAGACTTTTTTCGCAATTCCGGTCGAAAGTGCCTAAAAATACTTGAAATGAGCGTAGTATCCCTGTACGGCACTGGAATAATGCAAAAAACCGGACCAAAATTGGTTTAGAAACAAAAATTTGGCCAAAAACTATCAAATTTGGACCCTCCGATTCCTTCCTTTTCCAAACCTTAAGTCGTTAGCTCTATCCACGGAGCTACTCGGAGGGTTACCCAAAAATTTCTCTAGTAACCGAGCACGTTATGCTAGCACGCTCCTAACGCAAAAAATTTTATTGCTCTAACTCTAAAAACTCAAAAACTCGATCCCCAAAACAGATTGACAAAATTCAAAAAATTATCGAAATTTTGACCGAAAAATTTTGGTTTTTTCCAACTTCTACTGAGTCTTTTCTCACGCGGTTTCTTTAGTTAGGGGGATCGAACTACGTAGCTACTCCCTATATAAAAGCTTTTTGTTGTTCGGAAAAGCTCGGATATCCAAAAATTTGGGGGTCTACAGTTTGATCGAAAATCGATGATTTTCGACAAAATTGGGTGTTTTTTGGATCTAATTGAGGAGATAAGTAATATATAATAAGGATAATAATATATTAATAGTCGTTAATGAATAGTATTATACCCTCCTTTGCACCAAAATATCCGAATTAAGACCCTTAACTCGGAAATTTGTAATCGATGGAGGGTACAATCGGACCGCGCCAATCGTGCCCCCCACCACTTAAGTTTTAATGAAATAGTACCCGAACAATACTAAAATTGCTTCAACGATACCCAACAGTCGTTGCGGATGTTGTCCTTGATGTCCCTAATGAGTGTGGAACACGCTGATCAGCTTGCCACTCTACCCTCCGGCCACCGGCAAAATCACCATTAACGTGCTTAAACACTCAAATTACACTCGAGGGAGGGTATCCAACCCTTCACCAAAACACACAATCTTTCTATCAGAAACGATATAAATCAATCTGAAACAACAACAAATAGGAAGGTCAGATCACATCTCGTCCGGAAATAACATATAAACTGTCACTTTATGTTTTTTACTGTTTTTGGTACTTTTTGTTTTTAAATAAATTTATTTTTGGCTTTTTCTTGGTTATACACTATTTTTGTTTGGTTTTACGCTTTCTCTTTAATTGTTTTTGGTCCCGGGACCTCGGGACAAGCGGGTTCATGACTTCCCACCTAACCCTCCGGCCCCCGGAATTTTCGGTGTTAACTGAGTTAAAAAGCTAAATTGTACTAGACGGAGGGTACGCACCTTCCCCCTAGTACAACAACGGTCATTAAGGCCTCTAACTCGGGCATACGCCCGGAGCGGAGGGTACGTCGCTGAAACGCTTGCTGATCATGATGGTTTCATGCCTTTAACAGGCCCACCCAGGAGCGCCATAAAAACGTCTATGTAACATTCGCCCAAATATCACACAGCGACGGAGCGTAGAAAAAGTACCTATTAACGACTGGCAGGCGTCAGTTACCTTAATTCTACTCGTTTTTCACCGTCTCGACCTTGCCAGTTGATTTTCTGGTCTGTCTAGGGCAAAGTAAAAAGTTACCATTTTTAGGCCATCAGTCAAACGACTTTTGATCAGCTTTCGTTTGCATGCGAACACAACCACATAGCTGAGTCTCGGATCCTCAGACTACGTGATTGTCATTAAAAACACGGCTCGAACAACCTATTTTATTATGTTTTTGTGTGACAGTTTTATATTAAATCCATTGGAGATGGATTGACCCTTTCCTTTTTCTATCTACTCATGTCCTGAAATATCAAATAATATCGGTGTTTAATTAAGATCTAGGACATTACAGCAGCTGTTATAGTTAGTTTACCCAGTCCCTTCACATATAACAGTCTCTGGGGGACCAAGCCTCCGCTCCCGTGATTTTCTTGAGATAACACTCTTATCTCCTATATTTCGTGTCCCGGGAGGGTTCCGTGGTATTTCTCTTCCCCCCACTGAAGCCTCCGTCTCCACAAATATCTGTCACTAAGGTCCTTATCGTGTGTTATTGCCACGATAAGAGGCTCCGTGTTTTTCTGTCTCTGATACAACCGTTCTTCACAATTTCTATCGTTGTTCTGATTTTCGTCTTTTTTATTCAAAATGGCCGTCTTTTTTCTATTTCTCAGAAATGTTCTTCTTCCGATCGAAATTTTAAAAATAAAAATTCTAGAACATTCTGACCCTCCGTCGCAACACTTTTCTGTTCATAAGGCCTTTAGTCACTCTTTTTTCTGTCGCGGGAAGGTTGTGCTGTGTCATCCGGCAGAATGGCACAGGCATCTACCTGAAACACAGACAACTGGGGCGAGAAAGGAAGTTCTTTGGGGTGATTTATGAATACTGTCATTTAGGATTTAAAATTGGTACAAGGGTGATCGGAAAAAAAGGAGTGGTACAACCTGACGTCGTTTTGGGGGTCGATTCATCGGCTCACTCTTTCTTGCGTCTAGTTACGCCAGAAAAACTTCAATTGCCTACGGCTGGGACGGCGAGATTTGGTAAGTTAAGTTTGTGAGGAAAGCACAGCGCATTTAATATGAAATTATACAAGAGGTAAATTTGAACAGACACACTATTTAATAATAAGTTTATCACAACAATTAGGCTATTAAAGTATGTTGAATTAGAGCCAAAACTTCAATCGGTAGAAGGCGAAAGCTTTCACAACAAAACAAACACTACTGTAGGCGACGCAAGACTTCACCTCAACGCAAATGGCTTCTGGGGAGGACTGTTTCAGCCGAATATTTTTGGATGTAAAAATTTTCAACCCCCATGCTAAATCCTGGATTAAAACTATATCTCATGACTACAAATATCATGAGAGTGTCAAAATTTTCTGGATGTGGAACACAGCAGCTTTGTTCCACTAATTTTTGCGTGTACCGGAAAAGCAGCACCAGGTTCTTCAAAAACCGTCAAAAAAACAGCAGAGAAACTAAGCGAAAAACGGAACGAATCAATTTCGGACACAATAACATTTATTAGAACATAAATAAATTTTGGACTTCTAAGGAGTGCAGTCCTCTGCCTCAGGGATGCAAAAACCTGAAAATACATCCAACAAAAACAATTTTATCTGTGCTATAATCGAGGAGGGTAGATTTTAAATGACAGTTCTCTGGATGCATTAAAATCGACTTGATTTATTCATAAAATTTTGCCGATGTATTTATATAGAGTTGGTGCGGCCCTATCCAACCTCTGCACGTACCGTCGCATGACGGAAGGGCCCATTTTATTTGGCCCATCAAGGCCAATGGACTCTGGGAAGGCCGATTCAGCCTAACCTTTTTCGATGTGAAAATTTTCAACCCCCATGCTTAATCTTGCCCTAAAACTATATCTGACTACTACAATTATCATGAGAGTGTCAAGTCATTAAAATACCAACAAAGAATTCTGGATGTGGAACACAGCAGCTTTGTTCCACTAATCTTTGCGTGAATCGGAGCAGCAGCACCAGGCTCTACAAAAACCGTCCAGAAACTAGCAAAGAAATTAAGCGAAAAACGGAACGAATCCAGACACAATAAACTTTGGAAGAACAAAAATAAGTTTGGCACTTCTGAGGACTTTTAAATGGACTTTTTTCTTTTTAGATTGTAGAAATGGAAGTTGAAACAAGTGGAGTTGAAGAATTCTCAGCTCCTAAAATTATACGGAGGAACAGAATGGGGTGTAAGCGCGATGAAATGTATCAATGGCCTGATGAACAGTACGATCAAATGGATTCAGCGCTTGCTGTGCAACAATATATTCAGCAGCTCATACGGCAAGACTTCGCTAAAATTGACGATATCCTCAATCCGCCTGAAAATTGCGACGAGGGTGTTTGGAAATACGAACACCTGAGGCAGTTTTGCATGCAATTGAATACACTGGCTGTTCATTTACAATCTGAATGTATACCATCAACATGTAAGTAGTGAATAAGTTTAGTATCATTTTTGATACCGTGTGAGTAAAGTTTGTTCGAATGAATTGAGGCAGTTTGGTTTTGTATCAATTGAAAATGCTCAATTACGAGCTGCGTTATTGGGGATGATTTGAATGCGTTTCCTTGGATTCATCCTCGACCGATAACTTAAAAAATGTAATAACAAGCTTCAATATTGGTAGGTGGTTTTTAATCATTTTTAACGCTTACAATTAGCCAGAGTTATCAAATCAGAATATAGACTTTTCGGATTTACCACTTGTTTGAAAAAAAAAATACTCAAATCTTTAGACAGCACGTGGACTCTTTTCACGTGCTGAATTGCTCAAACTTCAAAATTCAAAATAAACTACTTGACAGTGAATTGTTTTCTTGAAAAAATTTGATCTATGTGTGTGTCTGCTTAGCTTTTGTCGGCTTTGTTTGCACAACATTGTTTGCACAAAGTCATTTTGAGTGATTGCTGTAATTCAGATAAATGAAAGTAGTGAGTACTCTTATATAGGTCTTGGTTTTTTTATTCAGGAAAGCCTTAAAATTTGTTCAAGATTTTTCGCGGTTTGACTTGTGATTTCTTCTGAAGTTCAGTTCTTTTTCTTTGTTGAAAGGAAGGCAAACTCCACTATCGAACTGGAAAAATGTAAAATTCAAGAAAAACGTGAAATGCTTCTAGTTTCGAAAGCGGAATTTAATTATCAGATTTTCCAGCGGAATGAAAATTTACTTATTGATCCAGTTTTCTCAAATTGGGTTAATTTTATCAAAAAAGCACATCATAAGTTGTTCTTGAAATGCAAAGAGTTTTAAGGGCATACATTTTTTACTTGAATTTCTTTGCGTTCATTACTCTTTTCCAACTGTCAGTTGGCTATCTTTTGTTAATCCGTTTTCTATATTATATATTTTGAATAGATCCAATTTTATATAAATTTCTTTGAAGTGTAGACTCTAATATATTTTTTGGTTTTTTCAGGAAGAAATCTTTATAGTTTTTACGCTCAAATTTGGTTGCGCCTTTTGACTTTTGATTTTTTTTAAGATCAGTTCATTTCCTGTGTTAAAAGGAAGGAAAACTCCTCTATCTAACAGCAAAAGTGTAAAGCTCACAAAAAAAACGTGATCGACTTCTAACGATACTTGCGATTTGCAAGCGTTATCAAAGCAGAGAAGTTGTTTTCGGGTAAACAGTTATTTTAACAAAATCACTGAATCATTTGTGCAGCATTTAATTTTGTATCAAACGTGCTCAGTTTCATGAAAATTCAAATTTAACGACTGGTTTCGAAAACTGGTGAAGGCTAGGGGTTCAGGCTCGATTCCGGTCAGCACCTGTCAGCCGAGGCTCAAATCCGGTCAAAACCCAAAGTATTAGTATAACAAAATCATCGTCCTGTCAGTTTTGTGCTGTAAGCTAGTTTCATGCAATTGAAATTGTCTTTGTTTTTATGTTTTCCTTGCGATAAGAAATGGTTTTGCAATCGGGTACTAGACTAATAAATAACGTTGTTCCAGAATGGTCAAAAATAGAAATGGTAAATTTAGGTTCAGTTAACAATAAATTCAATATTTTTTGCTTCTGCGGCTTGCTTGCTCGAGAGTTAAAAGATACGTCTCAGACGGCAAAGGTCCTAGGTTCGAATCTGACAGGATCTGTTTTGGTTTTTTTACAGGAAATATTATGTTTCAAAAGAAATTTTCGGCTTATTATTGCTTATGTTTTGTCGGCGTAGTTGCCACATGGTAGACTTGTTTTTTTTCTATACACTATTTACATTTTAGTTGCTCTTCGTGTTTCGATTTACTTCGGCTATTTGTATTTTCTTGCATTTTTTTTTTCGCTTCAAACTGTTTTTCTGCCCAAATGATTTGGGCTTGTATTTTATCGAGTGACCTAATGTTGAGTCGTTTCCTTTAAAAAGTTTTTTTTATGCTCATCTCTGGATCACACAAATTGCAAACATCTTGAAAGAAATTATCGTTTACGTTTTTCGTGACATAAATTTTTTTCATCTTTGTTTTTTTTTCCATTTTTTTTGGCTTGATTTGTTTCCGCCTATTTTATATCGGCTCGATGGCCTCATGTTGCGTCTTTCGTCGAGCGGAAAAAATTTATGTGGTTTGAGGTTGAGATGGACGTAATATCTTTTCATCCGTCTTACATTTTTTTGATTTGTTTTCGGCTTTTTTTCCTCTTTTTGGCTTAATAGCTTTTGGCCTATATTTTATCGGCTTGGTGACCTCATATTGTTTCATTTGACGAGCAATTAAATTTTGTGTTTGTGTGTGGTTTGAGGGCGAGGAGCACTTGTTAACTTTTTACAGCCATAGTCTTGTTTTTTTCGGCTAAAGGGTTTGGCTATAGTATTTCCGGCTTTGCTGCCGATTGGTAATATTCCTTTCGATACTAATTTCACATTCTATTTTCCTGACATGCTTTTGTTACAAATTTAGCCTGAATCTCTTTGACAGATCTAATTTTTTCATATTTTGAATTTGTTTTTGATTTTTTTTCCGACTTAGCGGCTTTCTTGTTTTAAATCGCAAGAGGTGCGAAGCGCAGCATCGTCTCTGTGTTTCGAAAGTGAATTTCAAATTTCTCAGCGGAATAATTTACCTATTGATCCAGTTTACTCATATTGGGTTAGTTTCAAAAAAGTTTCAATTATAAATTGTTCCTGAAATTCCACGAGCTTTCAAGCCTTATATTTTTTCTTTGAAATGCGAAAGTTGAATTTTATTTAAAAAATAAGTCTGTAATTTTTTCTGTTCCATTGCGTTCATTGACTCCTTTCCAACTGTCTGTTGGCTATTTTCCGTCTAATAGCTTGCCATTTTATGTTTGTAATGCATCGCAAGTAATGCGAAGCTCTGCTTCGCCTATGTGTGATGTCAACTTGTTTATGATTATAGGCAGTCAAATGACAAGTACAGAACAGTGGATATTCTTATGTGCTGCACACAAAACACCAAAAGAATGCCCTGCAATTGACTACACTCGGCATACTCTTGACGGGGCTGCCGGTCTACTGAACAGCAACAAATACTTTCCAAGCCGGGTCACCATAAAGGAATCGTCGGTAGCCAAACTGGGATCTGTGTGCCGACGAGTATATCGGATATTTTCACACGCATATTACCACCACAAAAGCATTTTCGACACATTTGAAACAGACACTCTGCTCTGTAGGAGATTCACAATTTACGTACTAAAATATGGCCTTATGAGCAGAGATAATTTGATAGTACCAGTGTTGTCTGAAGAGGAAATGGAGACAATGGAAAGAGAAGCAGCTAACAGTACTGCTAATGAAGGAGCCCCGGGCTCAGATTCATTGTCGAACACAATGGTTTCATCCTATGCGTAGAATAATTTATATAATTACTCAAATTTATTAACAGCTACCCAATGAAGTAAACGAGCTTCCTTGATTGGTTATCACTAAATGTTAACATTATTGCTCAAAGGAATGATTTGCATGTGAACTTATTAAATAAAATTTGATCAAGATAGATTGGATGTTGTTGGCAAAATCAATCGATCCTTGCTTTTTTCAGGCGGAATTAAAGTAATAGTATAAACGAAGAGCTCATTAGTATGAGAATTTTCAGCTGCCAGGCGATCAGATCAGATCATTTATCCACGAGGGATAGGACCAACATACGAGCTGTACAGCTCATCACGGCGAACCGCTGTTGTGCCCCTGCTTAAGAACTACATGCAATTTTTTTGGTTATTTTTCTGGGCTGGGTAATGTTGCCTCACCCTCAAGCAACGAGCACGGATCATGGTGGGCCTCGAACATCCGACCTTTCGATTGAGAGGCGGAGACGTAACCACTTCACCACTGCGATCGCAATGTATATGTAATTTAAGTATCTATTACAGTTTTCTCAAAATATTTCTGGGAAAATTGTATTTAGTTTGAGGGCTAGTACATTTTGATTTAAGTGCTAGTACATTGTTAAATTGCCCTTAAACCAAAAAAAATGTCCGTGAAATTGTTTGTTTTGGATATCGGACAAAATAGTTATTTCAATAAATTTTCAGACGTTTTGTCCCTTTTTTTTAATTTAAGTTTAATCAGATAATGGTAAGCAAGGAACCCATTTTGACATAATTGGTGTAAAATATGACTTTTTTTTCTAATAACAAAATTTTGTTTCGATTTTGCTAAATCCAAGTTAATGCACTATTCACTTGTAGTAAAAAAAATCTAAATGACTATCATAAATCATTCAGACGCAGACCTTATGAGCAGAGATAATTTGATAGTACCAGGTTGTTTGTGGAGGAAATAGAGACAAGACAAGCAGCTAGCAATTTGATTAAGCAAATTCGAAACTAAAATGAGTTTCTTGCTTGATTATCTCAATAAACCTAAATTTTAAATGGGACAAAACGAGTGGTAGATATTGGAGCTGAAGTGGAGGGGGAGGGTGCCGGGAGACCTCTATTTTTTAAGGTAGGGAATAGAAAATCTGGTCTCCCAGCTATGTATTAACATAGGTTATAGAGTCTACAATGTTTTAAGATAGGGAAATGAATGGGGAAGGTTTCAGTGTCTCCCGGCAACCCCCCTCGGATAAGTGTTCCGATGTCAAGATTTTACCCGTCGAAACTGTATTTGTTAAGATGGAAGCTGGAGTTTCTATCTCGCGCAATCCATTATTACTTGAATGCCAAAATTGGCCGCAAGTTTGTTTTCGTTTGGCCTACAGATTATTTTTTCATCCATTTTCTATTTGAATATTTTTTTTGTTGAATTTTTTTTCAGTTTTTTATTTCTAAAAATTAAGTTTTCTCCTTTTGAATACTGACAATTTTTGTAGTCTTGCCTAACTTTTCTGAAGAATTGACCTACATAACTTTTAAAGTTAGAGATTTCGCGATTTTTTGACTTCTTGATTGGCAGATTTACTCAAATTTTTCATTTTCAAAGTTCTGTTTAATTAGTTTGATTGTTTGTCTCGTCTGATACTATGACCTACAGGAGTTTCGAAAAAATTTTTGGTTCCAAATTATTTTGGTTTAGTTATTTCGTGCCTTTCAATTTTTGACTGTTTTTCCTGAGTCATCGCATGGATTTTTTTAAAAGTTTTATTAGGACTCATTTTGATCTAATTTCTGTTTTGATTCGATATTACGAAACTAAATTAACACTTGAAGTTTGCAGTTTTTTTCTCATGGTTTATGATTTCATCAATTCCGATACTCAATTAGAGTCCAGAATGTTGCTAGATTTTCAGAATTTTGAACCCAATTTTCTCTAAGTGGTTAAGTTTTGTGAAAAAATTTCAATCATAACAGAATCTCAAAATTGAAAGTGCCTCAGTGTGATGTTTTTTCCTGGTACTTTGAAAAAAGAAAAATAAGGAACATGGGTCATTTTTTAAAAGAGTTCATTGACACTTTTCCAACTGTTTGTTGGCCTTTTTTCTTACATTTCAAAGCTACCTTCAGCTCTTTTTGTAATAGGCAGCTTTGCTTTTGTGTAAAACTTGAATAGAAAGTTGGAAGAACAGAAATGTAACATTTTCTGATAAATCTTGCTGAGAGTATTGCTCCGACCGTTCTCGTAGCGTGGGAAAGATCATTGGCGTAGGGTGAGTTTTTTGCCCGATTCTTCTGTTCGTTTTGCAGTTTTGTAACTATTTCAATTTTCCTTTTGCTCTTCTATTTTCATTTTTGATGTCTCTTTTTAGTGATTAGCAAGACATCAAATCGGATTCTAGACTTTGTTCGGACTAATAACTAAACAAAATCATTTCCTCTGATGGAATTTCTGGCCAACAGGCATGTTTTTCAGCATTTCTGTCTTTTGAATTTCCTTTGTATTCGAATTTTTATTCTTACTTTTTATTTTTTTATTGAATTTTTTTTCTTTCGCGAAAGTTTCTTCGGCTTGAATGGTTTTGGCTCATATTATATCTGCTTAGTTGCCTCATAGTTCGCCGTTTGAAAGAGAAAACTGTATTGTAATTCATATGTGCTTCAGTGCGGGTATATCCTATTCGCCTCTGTTTTAAAAACACTGATCGGAACATTTTTGCTACTTGCTCATCAAATGGCTATCCTGGTTAATTGTAGGTTTTAATTAAGTTTTTTGGCATGAAATTCGTCTGTTATCTGTTTTTCTCATCATTTTCAGCCGCGCTTTTTTGCATTTTGCAGCCTCGTAATTTATTTGGGAGAGTGGTCAGCGTCCAAATTTTTCTTCAATTGAAAAAAATCGGTCACAAGACAAATCGTTCGAGCTTCTTACGCTGATTTTGGCATTTCGCAAGAAGAATTGATCGAAAGTAGCGAAAAATCTATATTCCTTTTGATAAAAGAAAAGTAATACCTTCTTCCTTTCTTTTTCAGGTTTTTTGTTCTTGACGACACTGCGAATTGAAAGTGTTGAGGGTTTTGTAGCTGCGAGTTAATCGGTTTGTTGGCCTCTTACTAATTGCAGAGCATTAAGATCACAACTAAACCTTGTAAACATTTCAAGCCTCTTAAACTCGAGAATTAGCTGAAGCCGTAGTTTTCCATTACTCTATCAAAAGGGCTAGTTAACCAAAGATGCCTGACCACCTGGGAAAGGACATGCGAAAGGTGAAGGATGAGGATAAAGACGAGAAGCCGATTGAGGTGTTGGACGAGGGAGATATTGCAATCCTGAAGAACTACGGGGCTGGTGCATATGCCAAGGCAGTCAAGAAGACAGATGACGACATCAAGGCAATACTTAAACGTCAGTCACACTTTCGCTCTTTGTAACTCGAAATTGTTGAACATAACTGTTTCAACCTACAATCGAAATCAACAAACCGCAATTTACGTCATAATCCAGTTTAGCAGCAATCTAAAGCAGACCTGAAACTGTCTGCGAGAAGTTGTTCTTGTTCGGACCAAGCTCTAAGCCCCCCGTCCCCCACTAGTAGTGGAAAGAAACCATAGTCCAGCTAAGTTTTTTTGGCGATATTTGGTACATTGAGTAAGATTTATTGTTTGAGTAGGCGTGAACGAGCTGACTGGTATCAAAGAGAGCGACACTGGTCTAGCTCCTCCGGCTCTGTGGGATCTGGCGGCCGACAAACAGGCACTCCAGGTACGCAGCTAATTTCATTTTCGATGGTGTTTTAATATCACTTGAGATAGTGGTTCGCTACCTCCAGGTAATCAGTAATTTTGTGATCGAGTACTAGACGAATTTTTCCTGCTTGCAACTGTTCTGCTAACGCTTTTCTCAATTCAACTTCCTTCTTATACTTTATAGTACAGTGCTGTTTTAATTATCCGAACAAAGCGCATTAAACTTGAAACTTAAAACGCGTTTTTCTCAAATTGGTTTGATTTTAATTGAAAAATGTTAATACCAGACTTGCTTGGAATTTTAACAGAATTAATATGTTGCTATTTGTTTTGCGAAATTCAATGTGAGCCTTTTACTTAGCCTAAAGCATTGTACATATTAATTTATTTGTGTTTGATAAACGAAAAAGGTCGTTTTTACTATATAAAACACCAAATTTTCATTTTAAAACAATTTTTAAACGTGTACAAATCATTTTTGGAGATAACATCTTTCTGAAAGTTCTACGGAAGAGGCTCACTTTGATTTAATTATGTCACTGATCGACTGGGTATTTTTGGCGTAGTTTTTGATTGAGTAAAAAAGCCAAAAAAGAGATCCATTTCCGGACCGAATTTCGCAAAACAAGTAACACCATACTAATTCTGCTTAAATTCTAAGCAAACTTTGTCTCCATCATTTTTCACCTTAAGTCAATCCAATTTGGGAAAAGCGCGTTTCAAGTTTAATGCGTTTTGTCCGGATAATTTAAATCAGCGCTGTATCTATCATTGTAGATATAGTGAACTGAGGCTATAATGCTGATTATTTTGCACAGTTTTTTGTCATGTTTTTTTTTCGGGTTTGCGGATTGGTATCTGTCTAACTTATTTTCTGCTTAAACGCCGCAATTTATTTTGCAGAATTTTGATCCGCTTAATTTGCGCGTTGGGTATCAAAAAAATGGTATCAAAAATAACCTTGCGATAAGTAAGGATATTGCAACCGTAA
This sequence comes from Symsagittifera roscoffensis, assembly GCF_963678635.1. Classification (NCBI taxonomy): domain Eukaryota; kingdom Metazoa; phylum Xenacoelomorpha; order Acoela; family Convolutidae; genus Symsagittifera; species Symsagittifera roscoffensis. The sequence goes on from NC_087070.1 coordinate 54,151,297, forward strand.
TAGGCTTTTTCTGAAAAGGATTTTTTCAGAATTTGCATGTAGAATGTTGCACGAGTTTCAGCAATCATTCAGCGCGTTTGATGTAGATTTATTCCGATTATTTGTGACACGTGTTTGCCGATTGTTAAGCTTTCATGGTCAAGAGGGCAGGGTGTGAGACTCCAATTCTCGAGGTCGCAGATTCGAAACTAATACGTAGCAATTTTTACTAACGTGAGGCTTATTCCTTTTTTATTATTTTGTTTTAGCAAGCTGCTTTTTTGTGTTCTCGCTGGTGTTTGTGAAGCGCAGATTCGCCTCTGTATAAAAAGAGGGCAAATTCCATTATCGAACAACTAAAGTGTAAGGGTTACAAAAAACGTGATCGACTTCTAGTTTCGAAAGTGGAATTTATTTTTCTGATTTCTCAGCGGAATAAAAAGTTTACCTATTGATCCAGTTTTCTCTAATTGGCTTAATTTTATCAAAAAAGGGTCAATCATAAATTGTTTTAGAAAGAGCTTGAAGCGTATAATTTTTTCTGTAAAATTCGAAAGTTGAGGTTGTTAAAAACTTAGGCATTGTTTTACTTGCGTTCATTGACTCTTTCTAACTGTCTGTTGGCTATTTTTTGCAAATTGGAAATAATTGTTTTATCGAATTATCGTATGTCTGTTTGCTTTTTCGGCTTTGTATCCGTAGCACGTCCCTAGGTCTTATTCTCCTAGCATGTCCCAATCCCCCTTTAAAGGTTCAGCTTTCTGCTTCTTTTAAAATTTTAAAAAATTTTAAAATTAAGTTGAACCAGTTTACAAATCCCAGTGGCAGCAATGGAGTTACAGGGTTTTTGCGGACATTTTTTTTATACTCGATAAACTATTTAAAAAAATGTTAAATCGTTTTACCTTGTCGATTCATCTGCACGTGGTTTTAGTTTTTACAGTGCTGAGATAACGTAGAGGTTGCAGTTACTCTCCAGATATACGAGACCTGACCAGACCGTTCGGTAATTCCCTTTAAGTTTTTTTGTTTTTTTTTCGCTCCAAATTAATGCCCATTCTTTCCTCGAGTTCTGTCTTTAGGTGCTCAAATTATTAACCACGTTTCAGACAATTGTATGCTTACACTGTGTAGGATTTTTGTATCTTTTTAATTTCTTCGGTTAAAATATTGATTTTGTTTCTGCTCTATTTTTTCTTCTGTTGCTCAGTGCAAGCTGTTTTAAAAACTGATGTAAATCTTGTGTAGATGCGGATTTTTGGGATCATTTTTGAAATAAAGTTGCGTATTTTTCATTACATGCTAACGGAGTTCTAGCGAACAGAAGACTGCTCGTGTCAGGGCGAGGCCCTGAATGTTCCGACTGCCTATTAATGCTTATGGAGCAGTAATAACATGAAAAAATTAGATGTGAGAAAACAAAATGATTTTTTAATTTTTATTTCAGGTTTTTGCAAAAATCATCCCCCCACACGCCATATAAACTACAAAGTGATAGATTTCGCTCCCAGTAACCAATGAATTATGGCAAATAAGCTTCCTTCAACCAATTTGGAACTATTTCTAAGACGGATTAAACATCCGCCTACGCGTTAATAGCGCGAAATATATCGCGCGTTAATTGTCCCAAAATGGCAAATTTTTAAACCCCCAAAATTTTTTTAAAAATGATCACAGGTGAAAAGTTTTCAAATTTAAGCGCAGGACAAAACACTTTTTCGAATGATAAAAAGAAAAAATCCGTCAAAAATGACTAGTTAGAAAGTCGAAATTTGTCCGAAGAAAAAAAAACCACCCGAGCACAAATTTTCCGTTACTTGCGTTTCAAAAGTCGGAACAATAAGATTAGTTTCAAGTAAACAACTTGTCTAACAGAATCATTGAATCATTTGTTTGCTTTTTTCATAATTAATTTAATTTCTGATGCATGCCTGGTTCTTCGTAGGCCCTGTTGTTTGATAGCTGATCCGCATGAAGCTGATGCTTAGCTGAAAAATCCGCATGAAAAGAGTATTTGTCTTAGTGCCTTGTGTCTGCTTATATTTGTCGGCTCAGTTGGCCCAGCACTGAGAGCTTTGCTTATGATGGAAACAATTTTCACATCCAAGACACTTCACGGAATTTTTTATTTGAAGAAAAAAATGAAAAAGTTTCATAAGATTCAGGTCAATTTCCGGAAGGTTCAATTTGTTGGTTCAATTTGAAGTCAAAACAAAGCCTTATGGGAGCCTTGTCTGATATTTTTGAAAGGATAGAATTGATTAGATTGCAAGAGTTAGGGGAAATCGATTTTCTCGGTTTTCACAAATGATTACTTCTCCTAGCTCGAATTTGTCAAATGAGCTTTGATGAATCAAACGAGAGTTAGATAACTGCGTTTTTGCGCCTACTTCTGAAATAGTTTTTTTGCGAAATATGAAAAATGTTGCAGTTTGGGTACAGTTATTTTGTATCGTTAGTGGTTCCCAATTTTTTTCTCGAAAGTTCCATTAACATTCATTAAGTTAAGTTTTCAATTATCCTAACTTTGTTTTCATACCTTTTACTACAAAATGAAACTGGATTTATTGTAGGCTCCAATAAACGCGAAACTTTTTGTTATTACTGTGAGTTTGCATTTTTTTCGAATTTCAGCATAATTATATTTGTTCCTAATGCTGCGTTTATAATCATATATTCGTTGGTTTTCCTCATGTGATTCCGGTTGAAATCATGGATTTATTAAGAGTCGATGAAACTAGTTCAGGCTCTTATATAGGTCGCTATGGTTTTTTCTTTTCGTTTTCAGGAAGAGTTTTAAAATTTGTTCAGGCCTAAATTTATTTTTTTCTTAGTTCAGTTCATTTCTTTGTTAAAAGGAAGTCAAACCATACTATCAAACAGCGAAAGTGTAAAGGTCACGAAAAACGTGCTCGACGTATAGTTCCGGAAGTGGAATTTAATTAGCGAATTTCTCAGCGGAATAAAATTTTACCTATTGGTCCAGTTTTCTCAAATTAGATCAAAAAAGGTGTAAAGCATAAATTATTCCAGAAATTTAAAGAGCTTTTAGGCCATCTAATTTTTTCCTTGAATTTCAAAATTTGAAGATTTTTTAAAAAAATTAATCCTTATTTTTTTGTTTACTTGCGTTCATTTACTCTTTTCCAACTGTCTGTTGGCTACGTTCTTGAACTATCACTTTGATTTAATTGATCGCATTTTTAGTATGATGATATTAATTTAGTATCTTAATTTATCCCGAAATTTGAAAAATCATTGTTTTTTGATTTTAATACACCTGGTTGGTTTTTGGGCGAAAGATTTTTCTTTAACTTCGTTATCTTCTTGTAAATAATTTAAACCCTGATTTCAAGCTTTGCGCAATAACGATTGTTATTAAAGGGTGCTAATGATCAGTGCGTTTTTTATACGCATAAGCAACGAGTAGTTTGTCTAATTTGCTCAAACTTTTAGTTTTATTGGCACTTAATTAGCTTTATTTATAGGGCGAGCAGCCACTTCAAGTAGCGAGAGTGACCAAAATAATCCAGAGTGGGGGAGAAGGTGCGACTAGCAATGAAGACGCCAAGTACATCATCAACGTAAAACAGTTCGCCAAGTTCGTTGTGGATCTCAGCGACAATGTGGCCCCGAGTGATATCGAAGAAGGAATGAGGGTGGGAGTTGATAGGAACAAGTACCAGATACACCTTCCACTGCCGCCCAAAATAGACCCAACTGTTACCATGATGCAGGTTGGATGAATCATTTTGAGCAGTTTTCAATTTTAAAAAGATATGTAAAAAGCGACAACTCCTCTCAAACCAGTTTAATCAGTATTCATTGCTTAAAAGTTCTTGAACACCCACACAAACACGTGTGGTTCCTGTGCATTGTCAAATCAATTTATTTCGAATAAGTTTTGTTCATTTTGGTAAATTGATCTGCGACGACTTATGGCTTTTTGAACTGCTACAAATAGTCGCATGCGACCAAATGTGGCCTCGCGGTAAAAGTGGGCTGTGTTTGAAGGTAGAGGAGAAGCCTGACGTGACGTATGCAGATGTGGGGGGATGCAAGGAGCAGATTGAGAAGTTGAGAGAGGTCGTTGAGACTCCCCTGCTGCACCCGGAGAGATTCGTTAACTTGGGCATCGATCCCCCCAAGGGAGTGCTCTTGTTCGGACCCCCTGGAACAGGTAATATACGTCCAGTAAATGAAGAATATATTGTTCAAAATTTGCAAATTATGTAATTACGCATCCAGTATTAATCGACAAATCTACAGCTTGTTAGTTTCAATCATCTTGTTAGCACATTTTTTAACCAACTTAGTGAAGCTAGGCAAATGGTTCTAAGGATAATCAATCCAAGTCTACCATTGCAAAAGATGCCCTTAAAAAGGTATAGAAGAGTATTCTGTAGTAACATCTATTGAATGCATGCGGTGTTCGAAAAGGAAAAAAATCTATCTCTGATTTTATTGAGATTCTGTCCCTATGGAAAGGAAACCATAATATTTCAAAAGATAGACCTCTCTGTGGATCTCACCTTATTTCATGGGGGGCTAACGTATACGCTCAACAGTTGACTTAGTCTTTTATTGGGCGTGGCTTATGGGGGGAATTAATAAAGTCCTATGTTTGTGAAAGCTAGAAGTTAATGGAAAATGCCTAACAAAAACCTCATGAAGTGAATATTACCAGCATTTCTGAATAATGCTAATCCGAAAAAAGTCCTCAAAAGGCAAAGCGTGAACTTTTTGCCCCGCTACCACATACGATGTGTGTGATGGAATGTAGACTTTTAATGGAAGCTTTCTGTTGGTTTCAGGAAAGACGCTTTGCGCTCGAGCGGTAGCCAATCGAACTGACGCTTGCTTTATCCGAGTCATAGGATCCGAACTAGTGCAGAAATACGTTGGCGAGGGAGCGAGAATGGTGCGAGAACTATTCGAAATGGCTAGATCCAAGAAGGCGTGTATTATTTTCTTCGATGAGATTGACGCTATTGGAGGGGCAAGGTTCGACGATGGGGCGGGAGGGGACAACGAAGTGCAAAGGACGATGCTGGAACTGATCAACCAACTGGACGGATTCGATGCCAGAGGAAACATAAAGGTTATTTTTCATCAATTTGAAAGCAAATATGAAACTTGAAAAACAAGTGAAGCAGATATGAATATTTTTTGGCAGATATGAATATTTTCTATATGAGAGTAGTCCATACTCTCATATAGGTCTCAATGTTTTTTTGCTTCTTTAGGAAAAAGTCTTAAAATGCTCTTATAACTGCAGAAGTGCATTTAATCATATTAATTAATTTATGAATGCACTTAGATATATATGCATTTTTCGAGTTCAATTCAAAATCAACTGCTAAAAGTTCGGTAAATTGCGCTCTCCAAATACGAAAGTAGAAATGGCGAGAAAAACGTGAATGACTTGTAGTTTCGAAAGGGGGTTTAGTTTTTAGATTTCCCAACGGAATAACTTTTTTTCAAACTAAGTTCATTTTACCAAAAGCACTGCAATCATAAATTTTAGTAAAATTCAAGGATCTGCAATGCCATATGTTTTTTTTTTGAAATTCGAAAGTTTTTTTCTCAAAAAACAAGTCAGAATTTTTTTCTATTTTCTTGCGTTGATAACTTGATGTTTTGTCAATGAACTAAAGAGTGTTGAAACTTATTGAGGCTTTTTTTCAGGAAAAGGTCTTTTTAATTTGATCATGCTTTTCAAATCCAAAATTTGATCAGGCTTTTCAAGATATTCTTTTCAAGTTCAAATCAATTTCATTGGCAAAAACTAAGGAAATTTACGCTCGCAGCGTTTACGAAAACAATAATTGCGCAAAAAGCATGTGCGATTTTAAAATTCGAAAACGGATGGACAAGCGAATAAAAAAACTACCTGTTGATCCAGTTTTCTCTAATTGTGCTTGTCGAAAAAGTAAATTGTCTTTTCCGTTTTCTGGACTCCATTGATACTTTTTCTATTTTGTTGGCTATGATTGCTGCTTTTTCTTGTTTCTAAAATCACTGCATTAGCCACTGAACTGTAAAACTTCGAATTAGATTTTCTTTTAAACAAAATAAGTGAATTTGTATTCGGTGTTCCACCCACGCTCATTCTCACCCAACTAACGAAACTGTTATAAAATAACTTTCAGAACACGCCTCCCCTGACGATTTGAAAAACTATGAGGAAAAAATGTTTGGAGTTTTTTTTCAAATTTATACAAAGGATTTTGGTATCAAGATTTTTGTGACCCTCGGAACAGCTACATGTTATATGGTTGGGTTCAGGCGCGGTTCTAGGAATTTCTCGAGGGGGACGGATTTTCAAAAAAAAAATTGTACAAAAACAATAGACATTTGTACATTGTGAAGCAACTTTGTACATTGTGAAGGTTCTCATGGCCACCAACCGACCGGATACCCTGGATCCAGCATTGATGCGACCGGGACGTCTGGACCGAAAAGTGGAGTTCGGTTTGCCTGATTTGGAAGGAAGGGCAAACATCTTCAAGATTCATGCCAGACAAATGTCAGTGGAGAAAGACATCCGATATGAACTGCTGGCAAGATTGTGTCCTAATAGTACAGGTACTGTTCAATCAGATAGCCAGCACTTTAAACTACGTTCTGCACCGACCGGTGATTGAGATGGAATAAACTATATTTTTATCGAAAGGTACGGTAGCATATCGACGGGTTTTCTTACAATAGTTGAATTAGTAATTTTGGATTCGTGAATAAATAGTCTATAATATCATAATTCATTGTAGAGCAATGAAGCTGCGAACATTGAATGAATAAATGGCATGTTGAAATTTGCCCCAAGAATAAGGAAAGAAGCTCTTTTGCATTTTACACTAGGAAAAGCTTTTGTTATATTACGGGTTCACTTCGTTTTTCAACCAAAGTCGCCCCTTTTTATGTGTTCATTTTGACGCACTGTTTGCTGGTAATGAGCATTTTTTCAGATAAGTTTCTGTGCTTATATTTCCTAAATTTTGGTGTAAAATATACAGACTTTAATTCTACAAAATCATCGGTATAAATAAGAAATTTGACGATCAATTATCTTCCCAGAGAAGATATTGTATTAGAAGTGGAAATCGAGGTGACAGACTTTTGCCTCAATATGAAAAGCTGAGGCCAGATTGTTGGCATTATATTTTTTGGTTTACGAATCTAAACAAGGTTAATTATGCTTGCGATATCAAATCAGAGTAAAGACTTTTCCTAGGTAATCAACTTCACAATAATGGAATCACTTATTTTACTATACCAGCTGTAGCTGTACCCCTGAATATACTGCTATACGTTCTTACAAGTTGAATTTTAGTGCGTTCTTTTATTTAAAGCGGAATTATCTGAATAACAAGAAGTTTGCCCCAAGAATAAGGGAAATTTTAAAGAGAAATTTTGGATAAATTGAGCAATCTCCCCCCCCCCCCCCATTCTCGCCTGGGGGGAGATAGCTCAATAGGTACTTGAGACATGTTTTTAACCACTTGAAAATAGTTTGATTGATACGAAATCATAAACCAGATTTTCCAAAGAATGCTGAGCGCCAAAATTCATTCAGAGTAGAAAAAGAATCAATAAAACTCAGGCGAATAAAGCGACTTTTTTCTGTCCTAAAAGTAAAAAAAGCTATTGCGTACAATAATAAGATGCTGCGGAAAACAGTTTTTGCTATTCAGATACAAGGCTAGAGCAACTAACAACCCTAGTAACTCGCTTTCCTCAAAAACAAATCGCCCAAAAAATTTGGAAAAAAAAAACATTTAAAAAATAAATTTCGATTTTTTTTCTTTTCAAAATTTTTCTCGATACTCATAAAATAAATTTGTATTCGGTCAATCGATTGCGTGCTACGAACACATCAACCATCTACTTGCATTTGTTGATGTCTTTTTGTAGCGTTTTACCGTCTTTGTTTGGGGGGAGATAGCTCAATTGGTCAATTACAGGGGGAGATTGCTCAATTGATCCGAAATTTTAAAATGTCTGAATAAGTTTCACAGACCCTCTTCGATAAATGTTTTGAGTTAATTTTTTTTAGAATTTCACAATAGTGCTTCGGCCGAAATCTTCTTAGGTATTCATTTACTTTTTTATTAAGTGTTAAAGAAAGAAGTGATTTTTCCTTACATAGGTCTTGATGATTTATTCGTGTTTTTATTATCAGGAAAAATTCCTATAGATTGTTCACGCTCAACTTTGATTTTTCCGGATTGACTTGTGATTTTTTAATTAAAGTGTAAATCATAAATTGTTCTATAATTTCAAAGAGCTTTCAGGCTATGGATTTTTTCTTTGAAATTCATCGACTCTTTTCCAACTGCCTCTTAATGTGGTAGCTTTAAGAAAAAAAGGCCAATCAGAAGCAATTCTTAAAATTCCAAGATGCTTAATGTGATATTAATTTTTATTTGAAATTCGAAAATTGAGAAATGTTCAAAAATTTGCAATTCCCTGTTTTTGGTTTCCTTGTTCTTGACTTGTTTCCAACTATCAGTTGGCTATTTTTGTCAAATTCTGATGCAAATAATTGAGTTATGGTTTTTTGTGCAGTTTGTTTGTATAATTTTACGAATAAGTTTTTGGTCAACAACTAATTTTTGCTTAAATTTTGGTCTGATTGATTTCAATCCGTTGAAACGGTTTTTGATGGAATGGGTTTGCCAATCCTGAAGATCCATCAAATCGGGAAGTAGATAGGTTTCTCAATTTTGTTTTGATATTTTTGCTGAAACTTTCTGGATGTTTGGTTTGAAATATCAAATTTAAATGATTTCCATAATAGACTTGTCATATTCCTCTAGTTCTTTTTTTTCGACCGATTGTGTCTCAAGGTCACCGATATTGCCAATAACTTGGCATTAAGTATAAGAAGTCAAAATTGTTATCTTATTTTTAAGGCGCTGATATCCGCAGTGTGTGCACAGAAGCAGGTATGTTTGCAATCCGAGCCAGAAGGAAAATGGCCACTGAAAAAGACTTCTTGGAGGCAGTCAACAAAGTCATAAAAGCGTACGCCAAGTTTAGCTCTACGCCCAGATATATGACATACAACTGATATTTTGAACTGAAACACTTGAGTGAGCGGAATTGTTACAATGTTGAACATAAATATGATGTTTTGTAGTTTTTAAATTGAAAAGAGGTAACTTGTCGAGAATAATTAAATGTAAATGGCGTTTTGACTATTGATCAGAGTTTATTTAATTCTAATCAATTGCGCTGCGGTGAACAACCATTTGATAGAAAATAGTTGGCTGAATGAAACAAGGTTGGTAAGGTCGAAAATGGTTGATTGAATACTGAAGGAAGTATAAAACTAATAATTAAACCACATAAGAAGTCGAAATAGCCAACCATGATGTGAAAAATGACATCATAGATGCCGTGGTTTGAGCCTTGAGGAAACGTTTTTTATGGGATCAAATATGCAGGGCAAACAAAAACGCGTGTTTGATATTATAATTTTCAGTAATGCTTTTTGTTCATTCCACAAGCTTGCTTGCAATCGTTGTGTTATGTTACGAATCGCACTTTTTTCCAACCCACCTAACAAAGATCGTTAATTACGCTCGCGATTAGCAAGCGTTATCAAATCGGAAGTTAGACATTTTTCTGGTTAACATCTAGTTAAACAAATTTCTGATGCTCAATTTCTTGAAAATTTAAAAACTTGTTGACGGCGGCTTAAGGCGTATGCTCGGATCCGGTCAGACCATTTTTTTAACTTCAAAATTTTTAGTATCCAAAAAGCATCGTCCTATCAGTTGTCGGCTTATGTTTTGTCGGCTTAGGTTGCACATTTACCTTTTTTTTGTGGTATCGGTTAATTTTATTGGAAATGAAAGTGTCTTTGATTCTTCGATTACCCTTGCTATGAGCAAGGGTAGTGCAATCGGGTACTAGACTTTTTCCCGTAAATAACTTTTTTCACTGGACTCCTGCTGGTACCTTGGTTCAAAATGATTTTAAAATTCTTAGCTTCTCCTGGACATTTAACCTGGAGGTAACGAATACGACTGGGACGATAAAGATCCTAGGTTCAAATCGGACTAGGACCTGCTTTTTAAAACAGTAAATATTCCGGCCCCAAAAAATTTTGTCTTAATATTTGTATGTCTTATGTTTTAACGGTTTAGTTGCCATGTCTATGAATCGTTTTTAGTTCGCTGTGAACATCTTTACTGAAGTTGCTTTAAGTGTTTGGGCATTTTAAAATCCAGCCGAATCGAAATTTGCTTTAATCCTTGATTGTAATTTTACCCATTCGATTCACAAAAATGTTTTTTAATTGCCTTTATTTGGCGTAGAAAGACCCGGTCTAATTTATTTTGACCTAGTGGCTTCTTGAGTCAGTTTTAACTAGTAACAGTTGAATCAGTTTTAAATCTTCAAGTGAACCGGAAAAAGCTATTTGTTTTAAACAACAACAATCATAAAAACTCGATTTCAAAAAATTTCTAACTCAGTATTTCTCGCAATTTTGAAATGCATAATTTATATACAACTTGGCTGTATGCAATTCAGCTTACAACATTAAAAGTTAGTGTGGAAAACTTTTACTTGCAAAAATGTGTCTTCTTATTTTTGCTGCATCGCATGGGCAATTTATTAGCATATTCAGCTTCTTTTTTCTAATAAATGTTTGTCGATTGCTAAGCGCTTGTGGGCGAAAGGGCAGTGCTTGAGGTTCCAAATCTCAGGGTTGCAGTTTTGAAACCAAAACAAGACAATGTTTTAGTAGTTCGAAGCCTAGTTCTAGTTTTTCTTATTGTTATCGTATGTTATAGTACGAACTTTCTTTTTTTTCCAATCTAACTCGCAAATGTTGTTGCGACTAAATCGCAATTATTTTTTTGACTTAAATCAACAATATTTGCTGCATCGATTTGTTAATAGGATCTTTTGATATTTTGTTGCACCTTTGATATTTAGTTGTACTTTTACAGCTTATTGATAACATATGCTTTGCCATTCGAAAAATTATAAGTTTACACTTTTAATTGATCCAGTGAACCGAAGAAAGCTATTTGTTTCAAACAATATCGCAATTTTAAAACCTCTTTCCATGAGAGTTAGGATAACATTGAAGACGATAGAGCTTTTTAAATTTCTGTGAAAATGATTGGCGCTACGATTTTAATTACAAATTTTGACTTTTTAATGTTGTCACACTTAAATCACGAGTTGGTGGGCCCACAAAATTTTGCTTTGGTCTTTTTGTAGCTTCATATAATCATAGTTGCCTCTCTAGCTAGGATAGCTTTTCGTTTTATCTGTATTATCAGTTGCCGAAAAATAACTCAGATATTTGTTGGTAGTAGTATCAAAGTGACGATCCTTTCTCTCCAATTTTAAATATTAACTGGGCGGTCTGAGTGTGACTATCTTATATTGTTAAAAAAAAGACAAATTATTTTCTAAAGCTTGTACCGTTTGTCGACAATGGACAATGAACAATTTTTTTGCGTTTCAAAAACCATTTTATAGCTAGATAATTGGGGAAACTGAAAAAAAAAACTTATGATAACTCACGCATTCTTTTTCTTCATTCTAGGTAGTAGATATATCTTTAGAAGTTTTGTCAGATGAGTTTCGCTGCTGCTCAGTTTGCTCGCAGCTCATTGGTCTTGTGTTCGCGCAGCTTGTTTTGTTATCTTCAAATGTGTCAGATCGTTCATCATCGAAGCTAGTTTTTTGATATCCGGAATAACTTTTACGAAAATTATCATAATTAACAATATCTCAAGATTCCGCGCATTCAGCGAAAGAACCTCGTTGATTTTTGTTTTCCTTATAACTTGAATAAGCTCCTTTTTCTGTAAAAATTGAATGTATGTCTATAGCCTGAATATGGATCAGGAGCAGATTTTCAATTGCAGCTTTTGTTGTACAATTGAGATGATGCCGTAGCAGAAATTTGTCCAGTGTAACTTCTTTCATTGCAATTTTTGTTGATAGTGTAAACTGTTTTGATTCTGGGTTTTTTATTCAATTTCGCGTTTTTCAGCTTGAACACTCTGCATTGAATTGCTAGTTGACTCGGTTGTTTTGCTTGTTTTCTCGGTTTTGTTTTTCGGTCCATATGATTAAATCAACAAAGTTGATAGACAAATAAAGTCATATAGAAAGCTTTTTGGTAACTTCAATGGTTTCGGTTGAAAATTTTTTTCTCAGACCATGATCGAAATTGTTCACGCTTTATTTAAAGGTTTTGCTGGTGCTTCACGGTTTCTCTAGAGATCTACATGTAAACATTGAGATTTTCTGATTTTGTTCTTTGGTTGAACTGGCAGCTTTGATTTTGAATTCAAGAAAACCTTTAAAGTTCAGCATTTTTATGCCAAGTTCTCCAAAATTGTCGAGATTAGAACATAAGACTGAATTAGTTTTATCCTATAGACATCTTCGAGAAGAGGATCAGAGAGAAAAATGCTTGCATGAACTTTTCTGCATGACCAAATTAAATATGAAATTTTTATGGTTTTCTTGATTTTTGTGAAATTGGTAAGCTTCAAGTTTGATTGCAATAGAACGTCCAGATAGAGTACAGTTAAAACATTTGTTGTTTTGTGTTTTTGAAAGTCTGACAATTTTGAAATATGTGCCAGTCGGTCATATTTGGAAGTTTGACCCTGAGGAATACGAACTACGTAATTTTGGGATGAAATGCAAATTTTCAAAAATTCGAATTGAGCCAGTCATGCTCAACTTTCTCGCGAAAACTGAAAATCTCAAAGACAAGATCAGAACAAACGAATTGCAATCGCGGGAAAGTACTTGAAAAAAAGCAGCGGGAAATTACTATTCGCAATTTCCAGATATAAATAAAACGCGAGCAGAGCTGTCCTATCCTGAATAGGAAGCAGAGCGATTGTAAACAGAGCAAAGACAAAGAAGAAGTGAACCAGAGCGAACTCTCAGTGGAAAGGTGGACAGCTGGGGTATCCCAATGGTCCAGTTCCAAAACTTAATTCTCGAGTCAAAAATTATTTCCCTTGCTGGAATTTATTAGTAGCAAACTTCTCCAGTTATTATACTTAATGCTAGAGTTACTGATTAATTTAGTTATCCCAATTCTCGAGTGTGCCGATATGTGAGTACTCAATTTAGTTTTCTTGAGTGTGTTTTATGATTGCTATGTTGAGGTAAGGAGAGTTTTAGGTTGATCCATCTGAAATGGATCAAAGTTTCACTGTCTAATAAAAAGTAACTGTAAGGACTGTTCCGACCCTGTTTTTAACGGAGTTCGCGTATTTTGGGTATTTTGAGACCTAAGTATGGGGACGTTCTTATTTTCTAGAGTGGGGGGGGGGATATATTTTTTTGTAGTGGTCTTTAAGCTGTAACGGGTTTTTAGTCTCATGTCGCAAGGGAACCGAATTGTCTCCGACCGTTCGAGGTGGAAAAACACAAGAGATAGTGTCCCTGACGCTTGAGCCAATGGTTATAGGGCCTATTTTTCTTTAACCTCATATGTGACAAAAGTAGGCGACTGTTACACAGTGTTTTTATGGCGCTCCTGGGTCTTTTTACGACATCATGACTACGGAGTCGAACCCACTTGACACAGCTCCGGGCTACATGCCCATTCTAGAGTACCGGTGGTACGGTTCAGCGGGAACGTATAAACTTTCCGGTTGTACCGTGATAGCTTTTTAAGAAAACTCGAGAAAACTTCCTGGTATGCTCTCCAAACGAGGCTTAGCTAACCGAGTAAGGGGGTAACTAGGGGGACGAAAAACTGAGCAAAAGACAAAAAACGAAACAAAAAGCGAAAAAGAATAGAAAAAGGAACAAAACCATAAAACTAAAAAATTACTGACTTTGACACCAGATTAGTTGGATCAAACCTTTATATTAATTAAATAGTATACCCATACTGTTTTTATAAGACCGATCGTTTCGATCAATTCAGCAATTTAGAAAGGTGCCCGAGTGTGGGGCGTTGTTAAGGGTTTTCAGATAGCTTGCAACTTAGCTGGCCCACTAGGAGACTTAACTGGATGAGGTGACCAGTCGAGTAGGAAAGTGGTTCACAGGGACTTAGCTGGACCATTAGTAGACTTGACTGGAACAGGTGACCAGCCAAGTGGGAAAGTGGTGCTGGTGATCAGGTGCAGGACAAGTCAAGGAGACAACCAGCACGGAATCAGAGCAACAAGAGAGGACGGGGGTGTTCTCAAGTTGGTCAAACGGGTATCGTTAAAATCCACATTACATTATAGGAGATAAGTGTAAAATTAGACAATCGGAACCCCACTGTTTTGAGGAACGTTTTTACTCCAGCAGGCCTGGAAACAGGTTCTACGGTTTTCTCTCAAGAGGTTTAGCACCCGGCGCTTAAGGTAATTTTCGGCTTAAGAGGGGGACTAAAGAGGGGGGAGGTTAGAAGGGGGCTGGTTAGGATAGAGGTTGGCGGTTGTAAATTGTAAAAACGGGGGACACATTAGAGTAACTAATTGATCGACATCGTCGATTTAGTTGCATTAGAATCTTACACGCGTTGATTATAAGAAGCGGATATCCAAATTTAAGATCGAATTAAGGTAGGTACCCTGGTCGGATCGGGTGGGGGGAACGGACGTAGACAGTTTTTGTGATACCCCATAAGATCGCTAGCAGGGGGGAGGAAAACGCGTGGCAATCAGGTACCAGACGTTTTTTTTTTTCAAATAAAAAGGTTGACACAAAACACCTTTGAATTTTAGGTGGGTTTATTTCTCTGTTTTTATCTTTTTTTTTTGTTTTTCCCTGTTTAAAATTTTCACGTTTTTGGTAAAAAGTTTCAATCGGTTTTGAACAAGCAGGTGATCACAAGACACCCTGAACTACTTGCATCAAAATATTGGGTTTCAACTTGCATCAAAATATTAAAAGGGAGATAAATACAGGGGGGTTGGTAATTCAAACTTTTGGCCAGTAAGATTGGGTTTTTTTTGGGAATTTTTTTTTTACTAGAGCTCAAGTGGTGGTACCAAGTACAGTGGTTCAAGAGTCCCGACAACGAAAAACAAGAGTTCCCACTGTACCAACACTTAGTAGAGAAGTCCTGGGATAGTACCGAAGAGTCTTGGGACAGTATAGTCTTGGGACAGTGGTCTTGGGACAGGCAGTCTTGGGACAGTACAGTCTTGGGACAGTGGTCTTGGGACAGGCAGTCTTGGGACAGGCTGTCTTGGGACAGTGGTCTTGGGACAGCAGCAGTCTTGGGACAGTGGTCTTGGGACAGCAGTCTTGGGACAGTGCAGTCTTGGGACAGGCAGTCTTGGGACAGTGCAGTCTTGGGACAGGCAGTCTTGGAACAGTGGTCTTGGGACAGCAGTCTTGGGACTGTGCAATCTTGGGACAGGCAGTCTTGGTACAGTGGTCTTGGGACAAAACCAAGAAGTCCGGGGACAGTACCGGAGAGTCTTGGGACAGTGTAGTCTGGGGACAGCAGTCTTGGGACAGTTAAGAGAAGTCTTGAGACAGTACCTAAGAGTCTTGGGACAGCACCAGAGAGTCTTGGGACAGTACATATAAGTCCTGGGACAGTACGAGGAAGTCTTGGGACGGTACTAAAAGGTTTTGGCACAGTGTGAAACAGCTCAACGCTCAATTAAAAGCAAAAGGACCGGTCCGAACGATTAAATCGCGAAAGATCCATTTTATTAAGATCACGAATTGAAAGTTTTTTCCTATTCTGTAAGGGAAGTAGGAACGTTTTTTTTTATTATTTAAAATTTTGATACACATAATAGAATTTTGTAAATAATAATTTTGTAAATAGAAGCAATTGTAAATAAAAATCATGAGTAGGGTACCGATAGCAGAAAGAAGAGTTATAGAGTCAAAGTCAAATCATAACTCGTCGCAACGAAAGGTAACACCGCTTGACCCAAGAATAACAAGAAAGAACTTTTCAGTGAGCATGGTCAACACAGGAAGCGTAAAAGAGAACAAGACGAAAGTGAGCGCTGAGGAGGGACAAACGGAACCTGTCATAGAAATTGGTCTTGAGACACCAGATCAGAGTGTTGATGAGGTGCAGAAGAAAACAACGGAGTCGACACCGATGCCGAATGCAGAAGAACAAAAATAAAAGAAAATGGAATTCTCGCCGATAGACCATGTGGAGGACACGCCGGAAACCATAAAGGACGAGTCTCAAACGAAAATAACGTCATTCACAGAGAGGTTCGCAAAGATGGTTGGAATGAAATCAAGAGACATAATGGAGGACGAACCAAAGGCCGAGAAAGGCAAAACGTTTGGAACAGTTTCCACGATAACAACAAGCCAACCAAGGCGATGATCAGGTCAAACATGGGGCAACAGCTAGTCATGGGGCAACAGCTGATCATGAAACAACAACTCCTCTAGAGCTGGGCGATTTAATGGCGAAGTTAGATCAGATTGACAAAAAACTAAAGTGCAGCGAGGAGGATCGAGAGGTGATAAGGAAGGAAATAAGATACAACAAAAACGAGTACCTGGACAACTACTTTAACCTGGCAAGAACGACGAAGGAAAAGCTTCAGCAGATGTCAGACAAGGTAGAGGCCACTGACAAAGACCGAGAGAAGAACATCAAAAAAGACATGCAAGAAATGAAGCAACGGTATGACACCGTGAACAGTAAGCTAGGGAATCTGGAAACGAGGATGGACACTATGAGCAGAGACCAGGCGGAGAGTTCATACAGTCCAAACTAGATGCCATCTTGAGAAACTCGATAACACAAGACAATCTGGTAACAAATCGAGCACAAGGCAACAGAGTCGATTTCGTGGAACTACAATGGAACAAACGGGAGTCAACACCATTTCCACCAACCCGGGATGTAGCAAGCACAGTACCGGGGGGAGCAAGACAATTATGAAGAGTGGAACCGCAAATACGACGAGTGGTCCAGGGGACTCCACGACGAACAATAACGTGGGATCGGATGCCATGACGTGGGCGAGCACCTGGGAAATGATGAACAGGACACTGGAGGCCTTCGCCACGAGGAACACCGACTCGAGCGAAAGAGGAGTTGGCAAATCCAGGAAAACCTTCAAGAAACCGAAAGAATTTAAAGACGACTCAGATGGGTGCATCGACACATGGGTAGAAGTCATGAGACTACACCTGGAACAAGACAACCTGAATGACGAGAGACAGGCCTGCACGGCGATATTGAGCAACCTAGAAGAAACAGCGTTAAAATGTGTAGTTGCGAAGAAGGAGGAGGAACGCAACACTGCGGACAAGATCTTCGAGATATTGTGGAATCGATTCGGGTCAGGCATGAAGGGTCACCAAGCGATGATGAGATTTGAAAAGAGGAGGCAAAGAGACGATGAATCAATTAATCGGTTCCTGGATAATCTTGAGAGCTTGAGACGAAGGAGTGATCCTGAAGAGTCAACAAACAGAAGGAACTTTAGCATCGCCTCGAAGTTCATCGATGGGGTAAAAAGTGACGACTTGAGATTAATGTTGGCAACGTACTACATACTGTCGAAAGATAATGCACCGACTCCAGAAGAGATGAGACAAAAGTCAAGGGAGTACATGCTGATGAGGCCTAAGAAGTACTCGTACTCAGAGAACAGGAATATGCAAGGGGGGAGTCAACCACAAAGGTCGTCATGGTACAAGCCTAGAGATGACATGGACAAACGTAGATCATGCGCAAATTGCGGGTCAGTGGATCATCACGTGGCGGATTGCACGACGTACAAGAAGGGCATGAAGAGCCTAGGAAATGCACCAGATGAGGAAGATTTGAGCCAGATGGAAGAACACGAGTTCTATAGTGGCTTGATCATCAAAATAGGTGCGAGATGCTTCTTCTGCAATCAAGAGGGGCACTTCAGGATGGACTGTCTATTGTTTTGGGAAGCAGTCAAGAACTAGAGTCACCCCAAGCACAAGTTGGCGTTGGCGGCGGTGCAAAACCAGAAAAACAGACAGAGTTTGAAACAAAGATTTCGGAGACAGCGAGTGCAGAATTACCGACCAAGACGGTGAAAGCTGTAACGCAAGTCAGCAGTGCCATGGAGGCCAAGGCCATGAATTTCCTGGAGATAAATTATGAGAGAGCAGCTGCAGAGGCCATCAACAAAGTGAAACAAGACCTAGTCACGAAGGAAATCGAGCAACGATTGAAACAGGAGATCGAAAGGCAGAATCTGAACGAGACGTTAAGTGGGTTAGTGCCAAAGCCAGAAGCCGAAGTGGGAGCGACAAAGAGTGGAAATTGCAGCACTCTGAAAATGGTAACGGGAAAGCCATTCGGCATAACGAAGATTGGAGCTAGGATAATGTGAAAAATCACAGTGGGCGGCCACGAAGTAGCGAGGAGTCTAAGCGAACCCAGCGATCAGACAATAATGCACATTGATGTGTACGCAGATTACTTAAGTGCAATAAGTCCGCAGACAACTACTAGCGCCCTGAGGGCACTACTAACAAAAGGTGCCAGCAAGTCTTTCCGCGTCGAAAACAGATATACGGAGGCTTATGGTCCGCATGAGGTGCTGTTAAAGATAGACGGGATAAACATATACACGAAAACCATGATAACATGCCACGAAGACTTAGCCGGACAGATCTACGTGGGCAAAAAAGAGTTGAAAGTGAGATCGATCGGACACTGCGCCATGTTGGAAAAAGATGCAATGCACATCGGGACGGAGGCAGATGTATCAGCACATGTGCTTGACATAAGTGGCAAGAAGACTCAGTTACGCGGGTCACTTGATACAGGGGCAGTCTTGAGTGTTATACCACTTGAAACTTGGGAGCGAATGGGTTTCAACAAGGATGATTTGATAGACTCGAGAATACGGCTGTCAGCTGCAAACAAAGGGGCGGTGCGGGTGCTAGGCAGAACACCAATAATAGCCCTAAACCTGGGGGAACGCAACTTGTGGATGAGCTTTCTCGTGGTAGAAAACCTAGATGAGTCTGACCAATTCATTTTAGGCAGAGACTTCACAGGAACTTTGACGTAACGATTGATTTAAACAATACTATGTTCAGGATACGGAACCCGGATAGGAGGTACGCAATTAAACCGGTAAATTTTATATTGGCGAATGAGAATAAAGCACCGGTGTTCTTGAGTAGGAGGGTGAGGCTGAAAGCGAACGAAGCGGAAATTGTAAGCTTGCGAATGAAAAACTATAATGAACTAAGTGACAATAAGCAAGTATGCATAGTACCAAATCCTAATAGTCAAAATGCTGCTGTTTTAGGAAGATCCTT
The DNA here is from genome assembly GCF_963678635.1 of Symsagittifera roscoffensis. Classification (NCBI taxonomy): domain Eukaryota; kingdom Metazoa; phylum Xenacoelomorpha; order Acoela; family Convolutidae; genus Symsagittifera; species Symsagittifera roscoffensis. The sequence goes on from NC_087070.1 coordinate 54,170,530, forward strand.
TTCGATAACCAAGAGCGGTCTCTGCGTCAGTGTCTTGCTGAATACTCTTGATATACCCATCACGATACAAAAGAATAGACAGCTGGGATATGCTTTACCCGTAAAAACTCGATATGAAATGACTGAAAATTCAAAGCAGAATGAAGTTATTGATTGTCCCAATCATAGGGACAAAATTTGTATCATGAGACGATTGAAGAAAATAAAAAGTTCATCAGGTCTTGTAAAATCACTTAAGTCAGAGACAGACGAAGGACTTTCGAGCTGTTCGAATTTCCCGGAAAGACCCACACTAGATGAAATGCAGAGGGATAAACCGGTTCTACCGGAAATAGATTATTTAAAGGGCAAGATAACGGAAGAACAGCTCGAAGCCATCAAGGTTGTACTGGAGCGGAATGAGGATGTTTTTTCGAAACATAAGGCAGACGTTGGATGTTGTAATTCTGTTGAACATGAAATAGAGCTTGGGGAGTCTGCGGTACCGCACAGGGAGGGGGCGAGGCGCATGACCCCACACAAATCGGATGCATGTAGGAAAGATATAGAGACTTTACTAGAGTATGATATGATAGATCCATCCAAATCACCGTGGGCGTGTGGAGTAGTGATGGCCAAAAAGAAAGGCGACCAATTGAGTTTTTGTTGTGACTTTCGGTATCTGAACTCCGTCACAGTGAAGGATGCCTATCCCATACCTAAAATTGATGAGAGCCTCTTGAAGTTAGGTGATGCAAAGTTTTTTACGACTCTTGATTTAGGTTCAGCCTTTTGCCAGGTCCCACTGCGGAAGCAGGACAGGGACAAAACATGGTTCGCCTGCTAGCTAGGGCTGTTTCAATGGAAACGGATGCCATTTGGTCTTTGCAATGCCACGGCCACATTTCAACGGTTGATGGCACACGCATTGATTGGCGTGACAAAGAAATACGGCAATTTGGTAATGTGCTACGTGGATGATGTGGTAATAGCGACGCCTACACTGGAAGTCCACATCGAGCGACAAGACGAGGTGTTTGCATGCATGAAGAGGTCGGGACTAAAGTGCAAACCATCAAAAAGCGAGATACTCAAGGGCTCGATAAAATACTTGGGAAGGATGGTGGACAGACACGGCATCAGACCAGACCCAGATGCAGTAGAATCGGTTCTGACCTGGAAATCGCCAAAAATGGAACATCAATTGATGAGCTTCCTGGGTTTTGCGAACTATTACAGGGAGTTCATCAAGGGCTACGCGGACAAAATATACCCGATGCAACAACTAATGAGGCACAAACGCAAGAAGTTCACGTGGAACAACGCGGCGGAAGAGTCCTTCCAGAGAATAAAGAAAGAGTTGTGCGAGGCACCGGTGCTAGGAATGCCAACGGAAAAAGGAATGTACGTGCTGGACACGGATGCGTCGGTAGTCGCGATTTCTGGCATTCTCCATCAAGAACAGGAATGGAACGGGAAGACAGTCTTAAGACCAATAGCGTACGGGAGTAAAGTGTTGAGTGATACGGAAATGAAGTACGGGGCGCCGAAAGCAGAGATGTTCGCGGTGGTTACCTTTGTCGAAAATTATAGAGCATACCTAGGCAGCGAGCCATTCAAGCTGCGAGTCGACAACAGAGCACTCAGCTGGCTGAAAACGTACTGAATGGACCTGAGCTACATTGGAAGGTAGATAGTTCGCCTGGACGGATACAACATGATAATTGAGCATAGGACAAAAGACAAACATCAAAATGCCGATAGCTTGAGTAAGAAGACGGAGTTCTACGAGAGACAGGAACAGAGGAAGGCAGATAGGCCAGAAATCAAAGATGGCTTCTCCTTCATGTATAAGGAAACGTAAGATAGTCTTCCACTCACGAGATAACTCGACAAGTCAGGCAAACCGATAGAAAATCACCCCGAATTACCAAAGGAGCCTCCAGAGAAAACAATCTTGAAGAAGACCCGAGGGATGCCGATAGGGATAATGCTCAAGTCAAAAATTGTGAGGGAGACGCTCAAGGCAAAAGGCTATGATCTCAACCAGTTAGAAACGGGAGATGCACAGATAGATAAAGACTTGATGAGACTAGAGAGGAACCTAGGAAGGTAATGAAGTTACACGAGAAGATGAGTTGTATCCTTCAAGAGCTGAGAATTTGGTTTGATCCCTCAATACTCACCATTTGTACGGTCCCATACAACATGATGTTTGATCAGCATGCGATGGAAATGAATGGAAGGTGCGAAGTATTAATGGGGAAATCAGGCAGATTCAGCAGAGAAGCGTGCTCCCCGTGAGGTTGCTGGACGTGGCTGACCTGATGAAACAATCCCTCCCGCGTGATGCATCCTCGGATGGCATTCAATTTGACACGCCCAAGGGAACACATGAACACTTCCAGAGACACATGAACCAGCTAGAGGCTAGAGTCGGACCTGATAGAAATGGCCCAGTTCACCTTGGGTCCACCCCCGATCCCTCCTTTTGTATATCCCTAGATCCCTATCCAGCCGTCTGGGAGCGAGAGCTGGTTCGAGAGATAGTTC